>NW_027262986.1:218665-264138 GCF_902827115.2 Pseudochaenichthys georgianus
TCAAAAGTAGCAGTGATAAAACCGCTTCTTAAAAAGCACAACCTCGATCCAGAGGTTTTAGCCAACTATAGACCTATTTCTAATCTTCCGTTCCTCTCAAAAATTCTTGAGAAAGCGGTCGCAAAACAGTTGTGTGATTACTTAAAAAACAATGATTTATTTGAAGATTTTCAATCTGGCTTTAGAACACATCATAGCACAGAGACAGCTCTGGTTAAAGTCACAAATGACATTCTAATAGCCTCAGAAAAGGGGCTTGTCTCTATTCTTGTTTTGCTCGATCTCAGTGCTGCATTTGATACTATCGACCATGATATCCTATTGCAAAGACTAGAACACTTAGTTGGCATACAGGGAACTGCTTTAGGCTGGTTTAGGTCCTATCTATCTGAACGCTCTCAGTTTGTACGTGTCAACGATGAGTCTTCCACGCAAACCAAAGTTAGCCATGGAGTGCCACAGGGCTCAGTGCTCGGACCTATTTTGTTCACATTATATATGCTTCCGTTAGGCAATATTATAGGGAATCATTCTGTAAATGTTCATTGTTATGCGGATAATACTCAACTATATTTATCAATCAAGCCTGATCAAATTAATCATCTAAATAAAATTCAAGACTGCCTCAAGGACTTAAAAACATGGATGACCTTAAACCTTTTGATGTTAAACACGACCAAAACTGAAGTTATTGTACTCGGCCCGAAGAATCTACAAAACAAACTATCTAAAGATATACTAACTATGGATGGCATTGATTTGGCCTCCAGTGAGACTGTAAGGAATCTTGGTGTTATATTTGATCAGGATTTATCCTACCTCTTAAGCCCCAAGCCTGTTTTTCAGGTTTCAGGCTCGAAAATGACATGCCCAAAACAAAGGACTATAAATTAACTTCTAAAAGGGTTATATGAATAATTTCTTTTATCAAAGCAAGGTCACATCTGTGAGTTGGATGTAGAAGTGTCAGAATCAATAAAGATGTTTCAGTGTCAGAGTAAATCCAGATGGAACATAGTCAAAAAGTGTAAATTCTTGTCTCCGCCCAAATAAAACCCATTACTTATAGTGAAAACCACCCTTGAATGATGGGTTAGTAGCCTCAAAGCTTTAGGAATCCAAAGTATAACATATAATAAGTACCCTGTATCAAAATGTAGGCAAAACAAGTGAGAATTGACCTTTTTAGAGAGATTTAGCAAAAAAAGTCCAAGCGGACTAAGTTTGGGTACATTTGGTTCCATACATTTGGGTGTCTTCACCCTTCTGTTGTCAGCATCAGAGCACCTCCTGCAGTACCTCCTGACCTTGGTGGCATCTTCCCCATAATACTCGGGCATCCAGAAGCCATATCATCATCATCGCCTTCCTCACTGTGAAAACAAATGTGGAAAAAACATATAGATTAATTCTCTGGCTTGTACTTTCAAAAATGTAACTCAAATCAGAAATAATTTCTCTACAACAACAGCAGAACATCAATTGTGAGTGTGTGAAATAACATTATATCACTCAAAATGTATACCGTGTAAATTATGTGAGACGGGGTTCATATAATCTGTTCAATATTTAATAATATTCCGTCTGTCATATATATGCATGTGTGTGTATATATGTGTATATATATATATATATATTATAAGTAATAATTGTAAGTCGCTTTGGATAAAAGCGTCAGCTAAATGAAATTTAATGTAATACCGTGTTAAATTCAACATGTATATGTCTTGTTTATTACAACAAGAACAAGAAACGGCATCCATCATCTTTGTTTGTTGTTGAGTGTGTGAAAGAACATTATATCACAAGATGGATGCCGTCGTGTTATTGTCACGTGTGTAAAATTACTATAGATGAATACACTCTTACACCAAATAAATAACAAAAAGATAAAAACAGATGAATACTCTTACACCAAATAAATAAGTAATAGATACAAACAGAGAGATGACATACCTTTCCGGTGACGGAGGTTCATAATCAGAGCCATTACTGTCCCCTTTATGCGTGACGAGATCACTATCTTCCGACGGATAGTCCTGAAATACGATGCCCAATGCCTCCTCTACGGACAAAAAAAGTCTTCTTTCTGGCTGCCATTGTTACAATGAAGACAAAGAAAACAAATCCTGCTGACCCTTTAAGTAGCTTGCGCTACGACGCAGCGTCATTCAAACACCTCTTCTCGCTTCAGAGCACATCTCGATTTATCAGTAACCGGGATAGCTTAACGGTCCACAGACTGAACCCAAAGCTAACATTCGGTCGACGGGCGCTTGCCGGTTACATGTTTTGCTTTGCAAGAAGACAGAGCAATATTAACACACCAGTTAATATTGTAATCTGCCTCGCCGTTTCTTTCTGTCGAAATAACGGTAAGGTTTGATTTTTTCTTCAAGCTAGTAACATACCTGTTGCTAGTTTTTTCTTCCCTCCACACCAACACCACGGTAAAGAGGACGTTCTCTTTTCTCTCTCACACCAGAGGAGACAGAGATAAAACAAATAAAAAAAGGTATTAACACACCAGTTAATATTCTTTAAAGAATAAAATCTACACCGTCGCCTTTTTTCCTATCGGACTAACGGCAAGGTTGGATTTTTTCTCAGTAACGTACCTGTTACTAGCGTGTCCACTCCACGCCGACACCCCGGCGATCGAAGATGGACCCTTCTCTCCCTCACACCAGAGGAGTCAGGGACTCGGAGGCTCGGCTATGCGGCTGCGGGTTTAAGATTTCAGGCACAGACTCACACCAGGTCTGCTCGTCCTGCCTCGGGCTGGAACACGCCCGGGAGGCTATCGATAACCCTGGCTCGTGCAGGCATTGTACCCGCTTCACCATTAAGAGCCTCCGCCAACGGTTAGCACGCCAAGCTAGCTTGTCGGGACGGGACCCCCTCATGTCCGCTGATTCGCTGGCCGGCAATCAAGACATGGTGGCGTCCGCCGCAGAGATTGAGCCCCGCGCTGTGTCAGACTGGGGCTCAACAACAGCGACAGCCCCTGAACCGGAGCCCCACCCCGTTTCAGTCTGGGACCCGGTGGCGGCAAGAGCCGCGAGAGCGGAGCCCCGCGCTGTGTCAAGCTGGGGCTCCCAATTGGACCTCACCATCGTTCCACCCACGGAGGATGTCCTGGAGTTGGACTATATGGAGGACGAAGAGGATACCTCTGAGTTCCTCCTGTCTGACTCGGATGAGGATGACATCTTCGTTTCATCGGCTCAGGCTGCAAAGCCGGGAGCGATGTCCGCTCCCCCGGGCGAGAGCACATCAGCTTTGCCCGTCCTAAGCATGGACTTGCAGGCCGTGTGTCAACGCACTGCGTCCAGGCTGGACATCCCATGGCCTGAAGTGGCCAAGGAGACCTCCAGATCTCGCTACGAGGGGAAGAACTTGCCCCAAGCAGCGAGGACGAAGAAGCAGCTCCTTCCAGTCTTTCCGGAGATGCTGGACGAGGTGTCGGTCTCGTGGAGAGACCGTCCACTTAGCAACAAGGCCCCAATCCAGGGTGCCTCCTCCCTGGACTGTGACGGTATGGAGAGTCTCGGCCTGCTCCGCATGCCGCCCATGGAACCGCTGGTGGCAGCCCACCTCCAACCGAGGCTGGCTTCGACACCGAGCAGGAACCCCATGCTACCGGCAAAGGCAGACCGGTTCCAGTCAGCGATGACCGAACGGGCCTATGAAGCCGCAGCTTTGTCCGCCAGGGCACACAACGTCTCCTCGCTGCTGACCGCATACCAGGCGGAGCTCTGCGAAGACATGTCGAGCAAACCTGAGCCTGCCGTGTGGGACGAGATCGCAGCGATCACGGACATTTGGCTCTGTGTGCAGCGCTGTGCAGTCCAAGCCACGGGCAAAGCACTGGGAATGATGGTGGTACAGGAGAGAGCCAGGTGGCTCAACCTGACGAACCTTCCAGACCGGGAAAAGAGGATGTTCTGGACATGCCTATTGTTCCCGGGGGCCTATTTGGCTCCGCTCTAGCTTCAATGCAGCTGAGGTGCGAGTCAAAAAGGAAGGGAGACGAGGCTCTCCAGCTCTGTCTCCTCCGAAGGGTCCAGCCTACAATGGTCCCGCGGCAGGCCTTCACTCAAGCTGTCTCACGTCCTGCCCGGTTCAAAATACCAAAGCAGCAGAGACCGCAGCCCGTCCCGGGTCCCCAGCCCAGGCACGGGGCAAGAGGGAGCTGGCCAAGAAAATCTCCGGTTCCGGCAGCTGCCGCTCAGGCGCAGCCGACCCAAGTTTTCAGCCAACAGGCGAGGAAGAAGCGGGCGGCCTGACAGCCTCCTCTCCTCTCCTCGATGAAGGAGCTGGAAGTTCCCTGTTCCCCAGCTCCAGAGCACCTTCCAGTGTTGGATGCTCATGTGTTTTCGGGGTGCCACCATGCCCCCATCTTCCTGCCGCCTCGAGTGATGCCAGAACATCATCCTCAAGTTCGCTCCATCAGGGAAATGGATAACAAGTTCCGCTGCCTGTTTAAGTCACACAAACACATGTCATCATTGTTGTTTCAAAATAAATCATTTTCCACTGTCGTTTCCAGGCTTGAAGCCAAGGGCGCAGTCAATAAAAATGAAAACAATAAACAGTCTGTCGTCTGCCCCTCTTTTGAGAGCGGCTACGGCCTCTCTCAAAAGGCGGACAATAGACGGGATTGTGAAGGCACCACCGCCACGCGCATGTGCAGTGTCGGCCGGGGTTGTCAACCTGGGGTACCACCGTGTTCAGACTAGGGTTGCCAGAAACTGACCATGATCAAAATCGATTATTCGGCACGCAGGCTTCCTCCAAGTTTACAGTAAAACAAACTGGTGGTGTGACCAATGGCCATTTACAATTATTATTACTATTATTAGCATATATATATATTTATATATATATATTTTGGTTGAAACTAAGCCAGAAAAAAACATAAATAATAAAAAAAATATATATAAATAATAAAAAAAATATATATAAATAAAATCGATTTTTAAAAATAATATTCGATTATGGAGACTGTAACGAATAATCGAATAATCGCTGGCATCCCGAGTTCAGACACTAGAGGGCCCCATAACACAACAAATAGAGACACTGAGGGCAGACGACAGAGCTGTGACATCTCCGCTGGCTTTGAGAAGCGAAAAGTGGAGGATGCTCACAGATTCTGCTTGGCTTTTCAAAACAGTAACACGGGGCTACAGGCTCCAATTCGCTGTCACCCCCCCTCACTTCTCGGGCATTCTGTATTCACAGGCCCAGGGAGAGTCGGCCCATATTCTAGAGCAAGAGATTTTCTCGCTACTAGAAAAGAAGGCTATACCTATACTAGATTTGAGAGCTCTGAACAAATATCTCAAGATACAAATTCAGAATGCTCACTCACACATCTCTGTTGCGTCTCGTGCGCCAAAACGACTGGTTCACATCAGTCGACCTGAAAGATGCGTATTTCCACATCCCAGTATATTACCCACACAGGAAATATCATAACGGTGCGTGTGATTTAAACGCACCGTTAGGCGTGGACGCGCTCGCGCACGTTTGGCCTCCGGTCCTTCTGTACGCGTTCCCACCCCTGGCTCTGATACCTCCAACTCTGGCCAGAGTGAGAGAACAACGCCACACACTTATCCTGATAGCTCCGCACTGGCCTGCAATGTACTGGCTGGCGGAGATATATCAGCTGCTGTGCGGGCAGCCGTGGCAGATCCCACTACGTAGGGACATACTGTCTCAGGCGGGGGGGACGATCTTTCACCCACACCCAGAGCGCTTGGCACTATGGGCCTGGACCGTGAGTGGTACAATCTGAATACAGTGGGGCTCCCTCAGAAGGTGATAAACACTATTCAGAGTGCAAGAGCTTCCTCCACCAGGTCTCTCTATGACTGTAAGTGGAGGGTGTTTGAGGAGTGGTGCCTTCAAAAAGGGCACATCTCTTTTCAATGTCCTGTCGGGGTGATTTTATCATTTCTACAGGACTTAATTGATAAACACAGAGCTTTCTCTACGATCAAAGTGTACCTGGCTGCTATTGCTGCATGCCATGTGGGCTTTGAGGGAAAGACGGCTAGCCAACGTCCTTTGGTCTGCCGTTTTATGAAAGGGGCTCGCAGGCTCCTCCCTGTTTCCAGGTCACTGGTGCCCTTATGGGACTTGGCAGTGGTTTTAGATGGGCTCACTCGACCTCCATTTGAACCCCTGGAAGAAGCTGACATGAAACACCTGTCACTGAAGACAGTGCTGTTACTGGCTCTGGCATCTGCTAAGCGAGTCAGTGACATTCATGCGTTCTCTGTACATCCTTCATGCACTCAGTTTGCCCCGGGGCAAACGAGGGTGTTGCTGAAGCCCAACCCTGCCTTTATACCTAAGGTGGTTGACTCATGTACCCCCATTGACATTGTGGCATTTCCTCCGCCTCTGAGGAACAGCGGCCGAAATGTGCTGTGTCCAGTTTGTGCTTTACGCATCTATATGGACAGGTCAAAAGAGTTTCGTTGAAATGACCAACTCTTTGTATCCTGGGCTAACCCTCAGAAGGGCAAGCCTGTTACCAGGCAACGGCTCTCCCACTGGATTGTGGAAGCGATTGCTCTGGCTTATACGAGTCAGGGTTTGCAGGCACCAACGGGCCTGCGTGCTCATTCTACTCGTGGACTGGATACATCCTGGGCTTTGTTCAAGGGTGTTTCCATCCAAGACATTTGTGCAGCAGCGAGCTGGTCCTCACCGCTCACTTTTGTCCGCTTTTACAGGCTAGATGTCTCTGCTCCAAGTGTGGCCCGCGCAGTGCTGGGTCCCTTGTTGAGACAGAGTTCTACCTGTTAAGTTCTGGTTGTTTTGGTGATTTTCGAGATAAGCATGTCTAGCAATACGGGAGTTTCAATATCTCATAGTGAGACATCGAACGGAGTGTTATGAATGAGAACTATAGGTTACTTACGTAACCCCAGGACTCAGAGTAACATGAAGTGAGATGTCTCACCAGACGGCCCTTCTTGCTAAGGCGAAGCGAGAAGAGGTGCTTATTTTGAATGACGCTGCGTTGTAGCGCAAGCTACTTAAAGGGTGGGTGGATTCCCTGACGTTGACGTCAAGATCACCAGCCAATCAGGATTGGCGTAATGAGATTGATGCTTCTGTTTGCATACGCGTTGAGGCGCATCCCATAGTGAGACATCTCACTTCATGTTACTCTGAGCACTGGGGTTACGTAAGTAACCTATAGTTCTCTGTTCTCCTGTCGCCGCGGGACATGCTATGCTATGCTATACTATGCTGTGTAAAAAGAGTGGGCGTGTGCGTAAACCAGCTATACTGCCTTTACTTATACTTACGCAAGATCCTATCTCTGGAATCCATTGGTCGATTTGGGTGATTGACACCTTTTTTGAATCGTTAGAGCCAATCGAATCGAGTGACAGTTTCGAAATACGTAAATATGTTACGCCTGCGGAGGGGGAGCTATACGTAAACTGCATCTCCGCAGCTGAAGCCACGGACTATTAATCGTTGGACCTACTCTTCTGCCGTGAATGAAAGGATTGATTATCAGTAATCATTTTAAAGTGACAAGAGACATTGGATTAACCTTGAGCAGCGTTTTTATTTCTTTGAACACAACTTTTGATCACAAAACAGCCAAGGTAAGACCTAATTATTGTCATGGATTTGAAAACTGATATTGTTTACTTGCTATGTTCTGGCTGTTAGCTCAGTTAATGTTGTGCCTGTAGTGATGGGGTGTATACCCATGGAATCTGTGGAATCTCAGCTTTCAGAATATGTGTTTGTGCAGAAAGTATGAATTATAAATGATCGTTTTTGTGAGTTATGAGCAGAAATAGCAATTGCCCGTTTTTGCCATGGGCTCATTTAGAGGCTTCTTGTGAGACTTCTTTTTCGAAAAACTTTTTTTTTTTCGTATCGTCAGTTAGCCAAGTTTCCTCCGGTCAGATGGGTATGGAATATTAATAGTTTCATGAATGACACTTCAGATATAGCACTGTTGCTACATATATAGCATTTTCGGACCCGAGCTCGGGTCCGTGGGGCTTAAGAGGTTTTTTAACGCCCACATAAAATCAATTTCAAGGACCGCCTACTTCCATCTACGTAACATTGCAAAAATCAGGCATATCTTGCCTCAAAACGATGCAGAGAAACTAGTTGTTACTTCAAGGCTGGATTATTGTAACTCCTTATTATCAGGGAGTACCAAGAAGTCAGTCAAATCGCTTCAGCTGATTCAAAATGCTGCAGCTCATGTACTAACCAGAGTTAGGAAAAGGGACCACATTACTCCTGTTCTGGCTGCCTTACACTGGCTCCCTATAAAACACAGGATAGAATTTAAAATTCTTCTTCTCGCCTACAAAGTCCTTAATGGAAAGGCGCCATCTTACCTTAAATAACTCATTATACCCTACTGTCCTACTAGGGCATTGCGTTCCATGAATGCAGTGTTGTTGGTTGTTCCTAGAGTCTCTAAAAGTACAATGGGAGCCAGAGCCTTTTCTTATCAAGCTCCACATTTGTGGAATCAGCTTCCCGTTTGTGTTCGGGCGGCAGACACCCTATCCGTTTTTAAGAGTGCGCTTAAGACCTTCCTTTTTGATAAAGCTTATAGTTAGGGCTGATTAGATTCAGCCCCTAGTTTTGCTGATATAGGCTTAGTTTGTCGGGGGACATCTTACTTCTTCCTTCTCTCTGTCTATACCTGTGTACTCTCATGTTCCGATTAACCCAGCTTCCCCAAATTTCTTTCTTTTTGGTGTCTATATACGCCGGGATCCGGAGTCATGGATGATCCTGTTGCTGCAGTCCTGTGTCCTGGATCGCGAGCCCTGGATCTTGAGTCGTGGCTGTGGTCCTGGATCATAGGTCCTGGATGGATATCCTCGTGGATTCATCTTCCTATTATACACATGCATTTCCAAGCATTTGGACTACCTATGTTGCAAATGTATATCTTTTCAATTTACACACGGCATCTATTGCACGTCTGTCCGTCCTGGGAAAGGGATCCCTCCTCTGTTGCTCTCCCTGAGGTTTCTCCCATTTTTCCCTTTAAACTGTGGGTTTTCTCCGGAAGTTTTTCCTTGTACGATGTGAGGGTGTCGTATTGTCATACTGATATTCCGTACAAACTGTGAAGACCACTGAGAAAAATGTAACATTTGTGATATTGGGCTATATAAATAAACATTGATTGATTGATTGATTGATTGATTGATTGATTGATTGATTGATTGATTGATTGATTGATTGAACAATGAAAACATAGACTGCCATCTTCATGCTCAGTTACAGCTTGAATCAACCTGGCTGCCACAGTAAACACTGTTGTTTTGTTCTGATATTGCAGCACTGTGAATGACGGCTGAAAATGAATTTTGAGAAGTCCTGCTCTCAGGGACCTGACCTCACTGACATCTGTTTCGAAACTTTAAATTAAGTAAACTGCAGCTTTCTCCATCCATCTGCTGCACAGGTAGACATCTCTACATCAGTCTGTCCGGCTGAAAATCCATCTTAACGTCTGACTGCCATTCATCCATCCATACATCCACGTAAACATCCGTCCATCCACCCAGGCAGCGAGCTGTGTTGTCCCCTGGGGGGGGGTCAGCTGCATCCTGCAGCCGTCAGACATGTTTTAATGGTGAGCCTGAACTATATAGGCTCCTCTGGCTCTCCTGAGATGCGCACACACACATCAAACACTGCACACAATTGCATATGTACCAGCAGTGGTGACCTAGCTAATGCGATTGCCAGGTTTCCATTTTTTTCCGCAAATACTAATTTAACTTAACATAAAACCCCTTTGTTGTTATGTTTTTGTTATCTAAATCCCTGTAAATACTGGTAATTTTCTCTCCATCCCTTTTTGTCTTGTTCTTTCTTTTGTTCCTTATCTCTCTGCCCCCAAGCCAGTTTCTCCTTCTGGCTTTCCCTTTTTCTTTCTCTTCTTCAAAACCACCCCTCCTCTTTCTGCCCTATCCCTCTTTTCCCCCCGCTTTAACTCATTTTCGCATTTGCAGAATGTCATTTCGGTAATGTCAAGCTGCCCTGTAATGGATGTCTTTGTGTTGATGTGAGTCATTTGAGGACAGGATGGGTGTGACAGAAAGAGACAGACTCGGAGAGAGAATGGAAACGACGTGAACTATCATCAGCGCAGATGGAGGGACACCTGGTCTGTAATGGGGTTTTCAGATGCTTCCTCTCCCTCACTCTTTCATGCTCTCATGCAAGGGTATTGACACACACACACACACACACGCACACACACACACACACACACACACACACACACACACACACACACACACACACACACACACACACACACACACACACACACACACACAGTTACTTCAGAGAGGCAAACCTGGGCACAACATGAAGGACTATCCTCCTCTTCCCATGGTGCATTGGAGGCAGAGTGACGGATGGGATGGGGTGAAATGGGAGAGAGATAAAACGACAATATGGGGCCATGGAGGCAGGTCCAGAAGGGGGGAAGTCACAGAGAAAGAGAGTGGGGGACAGACAGGGAGTGGTTCACTTATTTGGCGAGTGAAACTAGCTGTGATACATCCAGCAGAGCGGCCTTATATGTGTTCAGTTGTGTGTTTGCATGTGGTGAGTGTTCTCCTGTGACACTGGGAGGGAGAAGCTCGGCAGAGACACAGCAGACTGCATGGGAGGTATGCGTTTAGACCAAGAGGGGCTC
Organism: Pseudochaenichthys georgianus; assembly: GCF_902827115.2. Taxonomy (NCBI): domain Eukaryota; kingdom Metazoa; phylum Chordata; class Actinopteri; order Perciformes; family Channichthyidae; genus Pseudochaenichthys; species Pseudochaenichthys georgianus. The sequence goes on from NW_027262986.1 coordinate 229,404, forward strand.
ACAGTCAGGGTCGCCGCTTACGAACAGGCAAAGCAGGCAACTGCTTGGGGCCCCAAAGAGATTAAGAAGGTCCACAGCAACGACAACATGAAACACCCTGTAATTTACTGTAACGACGATGACATATTTTGTCATATTATACTGTAGGTCGTTTTTTGATATCTTTATTTAACGTAAATATTTCTCTATATTTTAGTGTTAGAATAATTTATTTTCAAACGTTTGTATAACTGCTTTATTTTTTGGTCCTTTTCTTACAATGCATCTTCTTTGATGTGTTCATGTATGCATCATATATACCAAGGGAAAATTGACTCTTATTTATGGACATACTTTGCAATTAACCTGTTTCTGATTTCTGGTTATGGTTCTGATTCTGAAAAGCATATACCATATTTAAATACAGGCAAAGAAAACCCTCCACATTGTTCTCTGAGGCCAAATGAAAGGAGTCATGCATTGGATGTGATGCAGTTAAGACAATCTCATGAAATATTGGCTAAAAGGGGACAGAAAGGGGATTTTGCAACTGGACTCACAACATACTGGAGGCTGATGCCCTCAATCCAAGTTTAACACACACCCAAGTGTGTGATGGGCTGTTTTGTGGAGATAATACCCAGGCCATTGTGAGGCCTTGGACTGTGCTAAACTGAACACAATCACAAGTAAGACAAATGCAATTAGGCCCTCATTCAAGGTTAATACCATGAACAGCTAACACATAAATGGATTATCAACAATGAACATGTTGTAAGTTGTTTGTCTAATACAAAGGAGTAGGCTCAGCCATAACCCGCCATAAAACATTCACGTGGAAAGATTTTGTATTGATTAAACAAATGACAGAATTTGTACCTTAGAACAAAGCCTTCTGTTTCCAGTCTTTATTTGTTTATTTTTTACTTTTATTGTCATTACACAGTAGGCCTACTTACTAGGTAACAAAATGGTTTCTCTGCATTTGACCCATCCTAGTGTTCGGAGCAGTGGGCTGCCATTATGTACGGCGCCCGGGGAGCAGTGTAGGGAACGGTGCCTTGCTCAGGGACCTATGGACTTCGCCACCACCGCCCCAAGCATTGCTTAGCTAAGCTAAGCTAAGTTACTGCTGGCTGTTACTGACCAATCTTCTTAATTAACTCTAACAAAGTTAAAAAGTATACATCCCAAAATGTATTTAGCCTCATTGACTTGTTTTGATAATTTAGACTTTAGACTCGATAGATACAAATTGCTGTAGGCTATTTCAGGCCAACTTGAATGTGCAATTTTTACATAATATTACTTGGTGCTTTTTGGAGTACAACTTTGGTATCAACATGTTAATAATTAAAGTTTGTATTTATTTCAAGAGGAGAAAATATGAAGGCTTCAATTCTCAAGGAAAATGGGACGGACTCAGGAGGAGGAGGAGGCGTGGTGAATTTTAAAACAATACGGTAGTTATGAGAAGAAACAGGGCAGTACAGCCCGGCAGGCAAACACAGCAAAGACAAGTTCAAATGAGGTTCCACTGACACTTTGAATGTCAATTAGAAGAGCTGAAACCCACGAGTGTAAAACACACTCAAAACTCAGACAGGAGCAAAACACACACACCAGGACAGAGCAATTTAAAAATGGCACAGACACATCTACTCACAAAGAAACCCACAATTATGTGCACACCTCACTATATCATTTTAGTCACTTATACAAGCAGATTCACTATAATATAGCCTACAGGTGTCATTAACATTTCAAACACGGAAATTATGCAAACACCCCGCAAAGCTGTTGGGGCGGAGCAGCTCTGCTCATTTAACACACTCTTCCAGCCACTCAGACTGCACCGTTTTCTCATCTGTCAGTGCTCCACGGCTTTAGGAAAACAAACTTCTTGTCAACATCGTGCACTCTCACATTTACATTAACACACGCAGACGAAAAAAAGCACTGCCAATGCAGCTAAAGAAAACCAATCTTATAAAAAAACCTCATCGACTTCTCACACATGAAAGATGGTATCAAGGAGCCTTTTCTGCTCCCATAATCTTTTCTGACCCTCTTCGATAGACTGTCGAACCTTGTGCCCAGCAAAACCAATCTGCTCTTATTTCATTTCATCCCAATCTAATATTTTGCTAGGTGTACTGACAATATTGTGTGTGTGTCTTTATGTGTGTATGAGTGTGTGTCCATCACACACAATCGAGGTCCATGTGTGGGGCCTCAGAATATGAGGTAATCAATCACATCATACGGCCTTAGATTAGAGCCACATCGATCTGGTCTCTCTGACAAACAACCTGACCTAGAATACATCCACCTGGACAGGACACACACACACACACACACACACACACACACACACACACACACACACACACACACACACAAACACAAACAGCATCTCCTCTATCACTGCATTTCTACCTCTCTGCATAGTAACCCCTCCCGAGAGTGTACACAACCACATACACACATACCAGGAATATTTACTGAGAACCGCAATCTCGCACAGAGCGGCCCCTATGTAGGAAACATCCAAGGTGGGATGATTTTCCCCGTGGGTGGCTGTTCATTTGTATGCTCCTTTGACTGTCCATCACCTCCGCTGCCCCCGTCCTCGAAAAAGCAAACACTCACACTGACGTTCTGGGAATGTCATACATATTTTCTACCTGTGTGTTTTCTCTCTAATGGCTAAATGCACTCATTTCATTTATTAATGCTGTGTATCGTCCCAATCAATGGTCGGTAGTGTGATGAAGGTCCTTGCCCGAGGGGAGAGAGCGAATGGAAAATACTGTGAGATGTGCAGCGTTCACAGAATCATTAAGTCTGAGCTCAGGCCTCTTCGTGTGTGTTGCTGGTGTGCATGTGTGAGTGTGTATTGTGCTTAACAAGTAATCATTAGCACTAGATATGCAGTGAGGGTGTCAGAGTATTATCCAGGTATTGTTTGAAGATCTCTAGCTGTCTACCCTGTAGTGCAGGCTGGAGGAAATCAAAGCCTTGAACATCTTAAGCATGTGTGTATAGTATAAGCGTGTCTGTGTCTGTCTATGTGTGACAAGTTTTCTACCGATACTCTACTATTCAGCAGAGACATACATATATTCTCCAGTTAAACTACAGCCAGGGATTGAAATGTTTCCCTACTTCTTTGTTTAATGTGAAAGATATTCAAGAGAGTTCAATTAATTATAATATTTGATTGAATGTTTGCATCGTAAGTGAGACAAACTGCTTGGCAATTTCAACGCTCTTCTTCAAAATGAGTGTGGAAATGTATTGAATAAATATCTTCATCTTGCAGAAGCTGAAGTGACAAAGCAATTAAGCCGTGCACACTCAGTTAATTTAAAACGATTTCACACAGTTTACTGTTGTGTAAGATGCCTGACTGCAGCCACAAAAGTATATTTCAACATTTTGAGAATGAGGAATATAACTGACTTTCTTGTCGATTGATAGCACTCGTGATGTATGAGAGTGGTATCAACAAAACAAGTATCTAACTGTTGAATCATTCCTTTAACAGAAACACAAACTGTCCCTCTGTTCTCACGTGAAATGTCTCAATCACGTCGAGTTAAGTTATTCCTGTTTTTATTTTCATACTGGAGCTTGAGTCTCGTACCCAATGTGTCGTGGTGTGCAACAGCTGAACAATACAGGACGTACAAAGACAGCCGGGTGGGCGAGTAACCAATCAAGTTCTTCTGGAGGTGGGAAGATTGACCAATGAGAGTGCAGGGCTGATTGGAGGTGATTTACGTTCCTGACATCTTTAACCAAATTACCCAGCATCCCTTGCGGTGTGATTACTGTGATGCACAGTCTTGATGCTTGTGTGTGTAGTGTGTATGTGTGTGTGTTATGTCAAGGCAACAGCTAATGCAGGACTGGAAGACGGATTTAAACACAACAAGTGAGATTCAGAATCCCAGGAAAAATCAACTGTTTTTTAGAGCTTCTGTGATAGTCTGATATCCGCTATCTCTGGTAGTAGCATCATCACTGACCTGCAGGCGAGGCTTACAGAACATGTTCAGGGTTGTATGAAGTAATCTCATTGATCGCTAGCCAAGACTGATGTTCGGACAATCCAGAGGATTTCCCCAGCATTTCATTCAATTTATGTGAACCTACAAGCTTCTGTTCACATTGTATATCAATCCAAAACTTCACACAAAATGCCTTCCTACTTTTGCAGTCTAATACACACTGAGCCATAATAAGAAAATACAATAAATCCATCTGGTGACATGCATTTGATTAGCTGCCTCCCTGATGACTACTAGTGTCATTTTCCCGAAGACTAAACCAACAACCTAAACATTTCGAAATGAGCTCAGGGAAGCTTTTCTCAGCAGTCAGAAATATGTCATTCAAAGTGTCCCTTTGAAATCTATATCTATCTAAATCACATCAAGCTACACCCGACACATTTCTATTAAATATAGAATATAGTTGGTACAATGTACTGTGAAATGCCTATCTACTGACACCAGCACACTTTCTATTAGAGCTAACAGGCTCATCTGACTGGAAGCCTGCTTGATCCATCAGTTCATTTTAGCCACTCTGCTCTCTCAGCCCTGCTCTTAAGACAGATAGTGGGGAGACTGTCTCATTTCACGCTTGCAGGAGTTAATGCTATTAAACTAGACACAGAGATACACTCAAATGTGCACACATTCAAACGCACACACACTCACAAGATGTATCTGCTATCTGATGGCCTGAACAACGGCAACCTCTGAGATAAGAGCAGCTTTCCTGTTTCAGTGATGCACTGCCATGTTCAGCTTTTAGATTGTGTGTGTGTGTGTGTGTGTGTGTGTGTGTCTGTCTGTCTGTCTGTCTGTCTGTCTGTCTGTCTGTCTGTCTGTCTGTCTGTCTGTCTGTCTGTCTGTCTGTCTGTCTGTCTGTCTGTCTGTCTGTCTGTCTGTCTGTCTGTCTGTCTGTCTGTCTGTCTGTCTGTCTGTCTGTCTGTCTGTCTGTCTGTCTGTCTGTCTGTCTGTCTGTCTGTCTGTCTGTCTGTCTGTCTGTCTGTGTGTGTGTGTGTGTGTGTGTGTGTGTGTGTGTGTGTGTGTGTGTGTGTGTGTGTGTGTGTGTGTGTGTGTGTGTGTGTGTGTGATGGAGGGTACCATCTGAACTCTTGTTAGTTAGCAGCATTCTCTATCACTGTGGCATGTTATTATCTGGCCAGGCCCGATGTTACATCACTCATACTTACACACACATTTGGACGTACACAAAAACACACACAACCACACATGTGTCATGATATGTTGGTAAGGGGATTCCATTGACTCCATCCGTTCATTATTCCACATCACTACATATGTAACTCTGAAGGAATATTTTGGCCTTTGGGGAACTACTCTTATATTCCCTTATATGGCAATCACAGTAGATTTATATCACCCTCCCTTTTTATAAACAAACTGTTAGCTTAGCTGAGCCTAAAATCCAAAACAAGGGGAAACAGCTAGTCTGGCTCCTTACACAGGTTTAATCACTATAAAAAAAGAAGTGTATAAATGTACATTTGTAGGTTAGGGAGTCAAATGCTAGGAATTGTTTTTACACAGTGACCGCCTGAAGTATCCGCTGTTTGCCTGGTAACGAAGGATGTGCACAAGGCTGACATAAAGTTGCCTGAGTAACAGCCCTTTGCCATATTTGACTGAGCTATGCTATGGCAGGAAATAAAATAAGTAAATGTTTGATTTTTTGCTTTTGTGGTTGCATGAATAGTAGTAGTCCATGATTGTTAGACCCAAAAACCATTTCATCCAATTGTATCCATTTTTTATATGCATGCCATCACAGGACACAAATAAATAAATGTCTTATGGTATCCAGAAGTAGTATTGTTGCTGTTAAAAACTCTGGGTGAGTCTTTTTTTAAGTTGTGGAAAGGATAAATGACATACGGTAAACCAAATGGAATATCCTGTCATAAAAATATTCCACATTTGCTTTTGAACTTCTTGTCAAGTTTGCCTCACATTGTGCAATATACCTTTTTTAGTTCAGAGTCAGAAGTCACTGCACATGGACAAAAAAGTAGTTCCAGCAAGTAGCTCTCAATAAAACCCACAATTGTCATAAGCGGAATCAAATCTCTAAACTCAAGTCTTTACTTTCAACAAGCCACTTAAAAATGGACTGCAGGACGATATCATCACTCAAAAATTCAAAAAATCAAGTGCAACAAAATCAAATCCAATTCCCCATTTACTTAATAAGATCATGTGCTTGTCCAAATACAAATCAAAACACGATTTCTAACCTTTTGGGGGTCGAACGTAGACCATTGAATCTAAAAGGGAGGTCCAGCTTGTCATCAACACATCAACACAGAGATCCTGCAGACCTTAATGCAAGCAGACCACACTAGGCAGTTAAAAATAACAAGCGCCTACCATTTTGGAACTTTTTAGGATGGCAGCAAAACAAGATTGTATAAGGATGACACTGTATGTGGAACTGTGTGCACACTGTACTGCCAACTAGTCCTTATCTCTATGCAAACCTGGCCTCAAACCCCTTGTTATTCCTGTGAGGTGCGAATCTGCCTGCCAGCGGAGAAAAATGAATGCAGACTTGTCAGGTCAGACTAAGAAGCAGTTATAGACACATCATTTACTGTAATCTTATACACAGACAAATGCATCCACATATTAAAGTAAACTGCTTTATATAGCTTTAGACGGTACAATGTGCTGTATTCGTACCACACTGTGTTGTGGTGGAGATCGGGGCATTCTCCACACTGCAGCACAAACATACTGTATAAAGGGCTAATTGAGGCAAATAGCAATTTGTGTATAGTATGTGGTTGTGAACTTGACTCTTAAGCTGTATCAACTGGGCTTGGAACAGGTTATGCCGTTCCTCCTCATATTTATCCTCAGGCATCTTGTTTTTTCGCTGCTTGTACCAGCACCTGAGAGCAGATTATTGTTTAGGAGTCTTGCAGCAGAACAGGCAGAGTAAGTAGATCTCTCCTCTGCTCTAATCTAATCAAATTTGATGTTTCCAAACACACAGCAGCAGGCTAAAGGCACAGCTATGATACCCCAGGAACAAAGCCCACGCTTGTTGTTGGAGAGCTACCCAAGCTTCTCAAATTCCTGCCTCAATTTAGCATTCTCTCCCTGAAGCTTAACACTGGAAAAACAACAAGAAAGCAATTTAACAGGCTAACGCTGTGAGTGAGTGTAGGTGTGTGTGTGTGTGTGTGTGTGTGTGTGTGTGTGTGTGTGTGTGTGTGTGTGTGTGTGTGTGTGTGTGTGTGTGTGTGTGTGTGTGTGTGTGTGTGTGTGTGTGTGTGTGTGTGTGTGTGTGTGTGTGTGTGTGTGTGTGTGTGTGTGTGTGTGTGTTACCCTCACAATTGTTCATTGCTTATTGTGGAGCAGACATCCTCTGTGGGCTGATGGGGGCAGGTCTCCTGTGATCCAACAGTACGCTCAGCAACTGAGTGGAGGGAATTCAAACACCAGGAGACAGTACTGGCATCAACAACCTTTTTAAAACAGCTTTGAAATGTTTTCTCCGTCTTTTTACAAACATGTTAATAATGAAATTGACATCAGGACAGCAGAAAGCTTACACATCTTCCGGCGTAGACTAAAAACTCATCTCTTTCGACTCCACTTCGAGCAATAAAATTACTAACAAAGCACTTATATACTAATAAAGGACTGGCTTATCTAAAGCCAGTTGAGTAGCACTTGAAATGTTTTGGCTCTATGAAACCTGATGTACTTATATGATTCTGTTTTCTTCAAGATTGTATCTTCTTGGTCAAATGCACTTATTGTAAGTCGCTTTGGATAAAAGCGTCAGCTAAATGTAATGTAATGAACAGAAGTAAACTAAAAGTATAGAAAAAGCCTCACTATTGACATTTGCTGTTCAGAGGTTAGTAGAGCTATCTCAGGTGCCTAATATGTAAGATCATCCCATTTTCAAACACATTTTTTATACATATGCTACATATTCAGTAAATAGCTAGATGTCAGTGGTAAATATAGGATGAGGTGGTGGTAGCTATGCTAACACGTTTACTCTTTAATGCATTATTAAAACATCATAAGCAATGCCTTTCTTCATGTGAATGACATAATGGGGGGAAGGGCTGATTTGATGCACTATGCACATCAAATGTAGAGATCACTCCACTTCAGTCAGTAGTGCAAAGGTCCTTTCATCACTTTGACCTACCCAGCTCTCACTTTCATCTTAGGCTAAGGAGGGGCTCATTAATTTCTTATCAAAGGATCCTGATTTACTGCAGGTCCATGGAGGATGTTCAGCCCTACATACACAGAGAAAGGATGGGGTCGTCACATTTTAAATAATACAATGAGTCACACGGGTGCTCACTTTAACACACAAGGTGAAGGTGAATCTGTCTCAAAACATGAGGACACTTTCTTTGTAATCAGATGTATTCGATTTGGTACAGACAGGGGCAAAGAAAAAAGAGAGAAGGGGCGAAAAAGATGGAATGAATACCGAAAAGAGAGCAGCTTTGTGTTAAAGCATGGCAAGAAAGTTCCCTCACACATCTGGAAAGAAGACACTATCTCACTGTGTGTTAGTGTGTGTGTTTGTGTGTGCTACGTGCACGCGCATGATGCAGGAATGGCCGTTCCGCCACGTTCCAGATAATTCCACACACAGGCGGGTCCACACTCTCCCTCTGTACTCCCGTCCCCAGCTCCACTAACACACCATCGGTCACTCCGGGCTCTGCTTGTGTGTAACTGTCCAGACTCAGTGAAACAGACGACTGCGCCTGTCTGTCATAGGCTGTTTAACAAGAAATTCTGCCTCGAGACTCTCATTCTGCAGCTGCTGAGAGCCAGAGGAGCAAATCACAAGTTTTATCAGCAAGAAACACATTCAGCCTATCAGCCGAATCTATCACATCTCTGCAGACTTCTACCTAGGCTCTAAACCATTAAAACATCGTATACAAGTAGCCATGCTATTGGAGCCGTAAAAGATTAAAAATAAATCCTATGAGAAATTGAGTTACAGGATGATATGATAATCTAATCAAAATCGGAGTTGGTCTATTATTACCAGTATTCAATCAAGGTTATCATGTGCTCCCATGTCTGCATGTAATAAGAGAGAACGTAGGAGATAAATAAAGATGAGGTGGATGTGTATGATTTCAACATACAAAACGTATGTCCTCTTGAAAACCAGAACTATTTTAGTAGCTTATTAAAATAATAATAATAATGATTATATCTGCAGAATAACAAACTACCATACTGAAACTCATTGATCATTCCTTCCAAGCCTTTCAATGGTCCAAGGTTGTTCTGCAGAAATGATAGGATGAATACAAAAATATTCATTTCATTTGATCAGCATCTTGTATAAGAGTTGAGGCAAGAGTTTCTAACCATGTTTGGGGTCAAGGCTTTCAACTGCATAACATGTATGGTCACAATGTGGGACAGAGCAATATGGTGAAAGAACAAATCTAGTTGTTTAGTTAACGCTGTTCAGCCAACAATCTCACGGTCCTCTTAACACTCAACCTGCAATCAAAGGCCTGACCCTGTTAGAAACACTTTGTCTGCAAAATATCACAAAGACACTTTAATTCAAACAAAAGGCCAGGTGCACATGGAGGAGGAAAATTGTTCAGGATCAATTCTTTACTAAACCAGAGACAACAAAGGTCTACATGAGACAAAAGACAGAGGCTTAGAAGCTACACTAATCCATCTGTGTCACAGTGCCACCTAGCTTTCAAAAGACGAATTGCAAAAATTATTTTCTGCAGTCAATTAATTGATAACAACAACAAAAAGCTTTGTTTTTAATCTTTTAATTGAAATATCAGAACATTTTAACTAAATGCAATTCAACAAGATGACCTACTGCGCTGATGTTCATTTGCATAAAGTCTGTTGTTTTCTATAAAATGTCAAACTTTTTAATGTTACATTAAACGGGGTTTAGGACATCTGTACAATCTAATACATTCTGCAATAGACATGTACTAGACAGTAACTGATTATAGTAGTGAATGTTCCACTCCTTCAGCACTGGGGTCAGCTTTGGCTAATATATGGTGGTGTTTTACAATGCATTAGTATTGTAAGGTTTCCATGTTATTTGTTCTACGACTTGTGCATAAAGTCAGCAATGGATGTATATGTTATCACCCAAGACACACCTGCAGAAGCTGTTGAGCACGCAGCACACTGTGACACATGTTAACAGACCGTAGCCCTGAGTGATCACAGACAGAAAACAACCACGATGCAGAGTCGAGAGTGTGAATACAAACAATAATGAGAGCTGCAAAAGACTTATAGACATCAATTTAGGAGTCTATGATCATGCAACATAAAGGTAAGTACATCACCTCTCTTTCAATATGTACACACGCACACACACACACACACACACACACACACACACACACACACACACACTCACACTCACACTCACACACACACACACACACACACACACACACACACACACACACACACACACACACACACACACACACACACACACACACACAGCATGCCTGGCTTCTCCTTTGGACACAGGCACTTGCTGAACTGCAGAATGTTAAATAAACCAGTGGAGGAATGCAACTGAGTCCACAGTGTGTGTGTGTGTGTGTGTGTGTGTGTGTGTGTGTGTGTGTGTGTGTGTGTGTGTGTGTGTGTGTGTGTGTGTGTGTGTGTGTGTGTGTGTGTGTGTGTGTGTGTGTGTGTGTGTGTGTGTGTGTGTGTGTGTGTTAGAGCAGAACAGAGTGGTGTCTGTCACAGGGCAGTCCTGAGTAAACACACACACACACACACACACACACACACACACACACACTCTCTCTCCCCCTCTCTTTAGGAACTACCTGCCCACAAATGCACAGAATCCAGCTGCTATGGCAACAGAAACCTTCTCACTCTCACATGTACCGACACAAACACACACACGCACATGCACACGCACACACAACACACACACACACACACACACACACACACACACACACACACACACACACACACTTGACCTTCACATTTTAAGGGGATGATGCAGTGCTTCTTTAAACACTACTTATGATGTATTTATTTTCCCTGAGAGGAAACACAACAGGCTCTTCTAATCTATCATGATTACAAAAACAATCAAACTAAACAAAAGTAGTCATATCTGAGCCAATCATTGAATAGATATTACCAGCAAATACAAAATAATTAACACCTTTGAGAAAACTTAAACATCAATCCCCAAATATTTGAATTATTCACACTCCACAGCTCATTAAGCCTTTTTAAGCAGACATTTTGACTTGTCATAGTAGGAAAAACCCTGATATCCTGTCACTGATAACAAAGGTAACTTGGCTCAAGTAAGCCATGTACAATACCAAGCGTCTGCTAGCTAGACAATCTGGCTAGAACTCTGTAAAGGTTGAGATAGTGAAGTTATACTGTACAGGGAACTACCCAGGCAGTGTCCCAAAAAGCTATGCACTAAACATAAAAGGGTTACATTGCCCTAACAGGTGCAATATGAAGAGAGTGAGGCCAATGTCAATCAAGCACAGTTTGTACACACCTATGCAATGCAAAGGGGCTTTAATATGTGACTGTCATTGTGTTTTGGTTCCATAGTAAACAATAAAGGCTGTTGATGTAAATTAAAAAACGAAGTTAACCCAGGTGAGCATGTACACTGTTTGCCTGTTGATGTACACTATTAACAAGTAAAATAAAGAAGCTAATATAATCTGCTGCAGAAAATTGGAGAGTTGTAAAACAAAATTAACATTGATTAAATATATTGGCAGTGCCCGTGCCCTAGGGCTTTGGACATAGCTATACCGATGGTCCGATGGACATCTTTCAGTGCACATAGTGCAGCATGATGTTGTATTGTGTAATAAACATCTCAACTATGTTGAAAAACTCTCACCTAGCAATAGTCGGTAGTTAATAGTCCTCCTCCGTATAACACAAGTGTTGTTTTGTTTCATTATTCATTTAAAACAGGCCAAGCTCAAACTTTTGCTGTGGAAAATCGTGTGTGCTGCAGGCGTGCCTGTACCGTGCGTCAAAATGACGTCGAACGTAAACCAGAAGTGACGTAATCTCCGTTCCCCGTACCTCCGTGTTGCACGTGTGTTTACAAAAAATGTGGACGATTGAGCTGAATCAGTGATAGTATTACTATTCTTTAAACACAGTTGCTCTTGACCGGTTTAAACATGGGGAAGCTTAATGTCGTGGTGTTGAGATACTTATCTCGAGATGACTTCCGGGTCCTCACAGCGGTAAGTAGTGAGCTAGCTACAAGCTAACTGTTCTGTGTGAGCTGAGTTAGCCTGTGCTAGGCTAGCTTTCCAATGTAACGCTTTAATACACGAACTAATGTTGTCAGCAACTTATTAACGAGCTGTCAAAATGTAGCTTGACATTATTACCCTGTTGAATTGGGTAAAATAACGTCTGTGTTGTCAGGGTGTTTTTGTCAAAAGTTATATTTGTTGAGTTTGGTCCGATTCGGTCCCATCAGTCTTTTCTCTGTTAGTGTGTCCTTGATCCAGCTGTTAATATCGAGTTTCATATATTATTTGGATGATGATATTTTTCGAATGATTTTAATATATTAAAGTAAGAAATCTTGCTGATGTATTGGTTTAAGTGAGTCTCTGCTTTCAAGTATCCACTTATATCGTGGTAAGTAATCATGTAATCTTATTCCAAAATCAAGTTGAATTTCTAAGTGGAAATTACTTTTTGAATCCTACACTTAAATCAGTATTTCATTATAAAACAGCACAGTTTCACCTCATTGACTTAACAATACTTATTAAGATTTTCAGCATTTTGCTTAAATGCTTGTTTTTTTATTGACCTCAATATTACTTTTAACCTAAACTCAACTTTAATTTTGTCTCATCAAGTATTGCTCATATCCATTTAACACTGTTTCTGAGAACAGGCTTGAATTCCAGCACACTTGGCAGTCTTTTTCTGATTCTTCCTGTGATTTTCCCCTCACACAGGTTGAGATGGGGATGAAGAACCATGAGATCGTCCCAGTGAGTCTCCTGTCCTCCATCGCTAGCCTTAAACACGGCGGCTGCAACAAGGTCCTCAGAGAGCTTGTCAAACACAAGCTTGTGGCCTATGAACGCAGCAGGGGTAAGAAAACACAGAAATGCTTGTTGAACATTCGTAGTCCTGCAACACGTTATATTTTCTAATGCATCCTGGATATGTTGATTTCAGCTGTGCAGGGTTACAGGTTGAACAATGGAGGATATGACTACTTGGCTCTGAAGACCTTGTGCGCCAGAGAAGTGCTCATTTCAGTTGGAAACCAGATGGGTGTTGGTAAAGAGTCTGGTAAGAAGTGGCAAACACCTCTCATTTGGCGTGCATGTTTCATTTGAAATAAATTGCAAGACGTTCTCTATTTATTTAGATATACATGATAATGGTTCACATAAGCACATTTTTCTCATCTTAATTTACATTCATCCACAATAATCACACTAAATGATAAGGCACATTTTTAAAATGGATGAAAACAAAATGTCCTGAAAGCTTACCATAAAACATGTGTATTCTAACCCCGGGATTCCACCGGGTCCGCCTGCGCCGCACCTCCTACAGCGTCAAACCCCACCGGGGCGCGTTTCAGAAGCGGAGCGTCTTGCGTGCCGGCTCACAGTTTTTGTGACTTTGGCATATTTCCTGGACAGGCTACTTTGTACAGACGAAGTTAATAATAATTGTAATAGTCCAGTTATAAACGACATGAATCAAAGATGTGTTGCTGTATTTTAGTGGTAAAAAAATGCATTCATCATCATAATTATTCGATATATATATATAATTTACACAATGCCTGTAAACCGGAGGAGAATGCTGGCATTTATTCTCCTACTTGAAAGACTATGGGTCTGCAAAATTAGTTTATTTTGTGGATTGACTGGATGCTCTGAACGTTCCACTTCCTGCTCGGCGCTATGCAAAGCCTCGCGTCAAAAATAGACCAGCCGCCTATTTTTAGCGGAGCCCAGCACCGGGACGCTTCTGAGCCGTAACGCGGCACGTCTGGTGGAATAGCACCCATTGACTAGAGTGGCCGCGATTGATGTGAATGCCGCGGCGCAGCCGTAACGCGGCGCAGATGGACCCGGTGGAATCAAGGGGTAACGGAATAGTTCAAATTAAATCTAACTGTTTTCTGCACTATTGTATTTGATATTTTTCTGCTAGAAATCCATGTGGTAATTGTTGATGGAAGTTGTTTTTTATATCCATAATTATAAAGAAATACTGAAATACTAAAGTCTTTTTAACCGTGGTGTTTTAAAAGACAGTAGTCTATCTCAGCAGCAGATTATGATTCCTTGCGTGTCGATGTGAATGACATCTGTTCTCTGTCAGCTTGCCAGGAGTCAGAAATTCTCATGTTCATAGAAACATTCGATTGTGCTCCCTCCTTTTAGATATTTATATTGTGGCGAGTCCCAACGGCGAGCAGTACGCTATGAAGCTTCACAGGTTAGGTCGTACCTCCTTCAGGAACCTGAAGAACAAGAGAGATTATCACCAGCACAGGAAGAACGTGTCCTGGCTCTACCTCTCTCGGCTTTCTGCCATGAAGGAGTATGCCTACATGAAGGTATGTGGACAAATCAAAAAAGGTTCCATTTTCCAATTCCTACGATGTGAAGTAGAATTTCGTGTGCAGCATCTTTTGAGTCCTTTTTTCTCATTTATTGTAGGTATTGTACGAACGGGGCTTTCCCGTTCCCAAACCTGTGGACTATAACAGACATGCAATAGTGATGGAGTTCATCAATGGATATCCGCTGTAAGTAAACAAGCCATTCTTCTCTCTTACTTTATATATAACACTAACGAAAGCATTCTTTTCCTGGTCTCTTTTCCTAATATGAAATGTTTGTATTGTTTGTGTGATGTCTTTCAGGTGTCAGGTGCATAAGCTGGAGGATCCATCACACCTGTATAATGAGTTCATGGAGCTCATTGTCAAACTGGCCAATCACGGCCTGATTCATGGAGACTTCAACGAGTTCAACCTCATGCTGGACGACCACGACCACATCACTATGATCGACTTTCCTCAAATGGTGTCCACCTCGCATTTAAATGCTGAATGGTTCGTTACTGTGACAATTTGGAAAATAAATGAACACCTATAATTAATGAAACAAAACAAAATATGTTTTTTTTGTTCACTTTTCATATCTTTCTTTATAGGTATTTTGACAGAGATGTCAAATGCATCAGAGATTTCTTCGCCAGAAGATACAATTACGAGAGTGAGCTCTACCCAACATTCAAAGACGTCAAGTAAATACTTATATTTATGTTTCATTGCCAATAAAATTACTGAAATGCATCAAAAAAGTTCTTATTTCGAAATGCATTTTAGCAACCACGGGAACATTTTGTCTGCCTTGTTTATTAACAAGTTGTTCAAAATGTGCCCCGACACAAAATTGATTGTTTTCTTTTGTACAATTATTTCTAAAAACGTGATTTGCAAATAAAAAGCAAGCCTTAGTTGATCTTCTGTGTCATTCTTTATTCCTACAGGCGATCTTGTTCTCTAGATATCGAAGTATCAGCTAGTGGCTTCACCAAAGACATGGAGAGAGATAGTGCATTGCTTCACCCAGCAGGACCCGATGAAGAGGACGACGATGAAGAGGAGGAGAGTGATGACGAAGAGGCAACAGACGAGGAGGAGGAAGAAGAGGAAGTGGACATGGATGAATATAAACATGTAATGCTGGAACTAGAAGGTCTGAAAATCAGCGACCCCACTGCAGACAAACACGAAGAGCAGAGCGAGAAAGAGGAAGAACAAAAAGAGACTGAGACAACGTCGCCTGCTGTAGGGGAGGAAGAGGAAGAACAAAAAGAGACTGAGACAACGTCGCCGGCTGTAGGGGAGGAAGAGCCAGGGAAAGAGTTGGGAAAAGAGTTGAGCGAGGCAGAGGATGAATGTCCAGAGCTGGGAGACCTTTCTGCTGCTAACAAAGACTTCAAACCCTTCAGGTAAACAAAAAAAAGTTAGCATGTCCAATATCCAAAATGATGTATATTTCCTAAAATAAGTTTGAATACTTCACCTGTAGCTGCGACAAAGTCAACACATATTTTAAGTTTTGATTAATAGGAATGGCTGGTAACTGACTTTCATTTAGTTCTGCTGTTAAACTGATTGCAATTTCTTTGACTGTTTTTTCCTGCAGAGACTCAGACAGTCTTCTCCAGATGGCAGAGCACATGAGGAGGAGGAGGACAGACAGCGAGGGCACGATGGGCAGCATGGGGAGCTGTTCTACAATACCACTAGTAAGTCAACCACAGAAACACAGCTTTAGCAAAGTGTATTAGACATGGGTCAGGTTGGGAGACGGTACCATTATAAAGAAACACTGAGAATAATCACTACAACTTTCTTGACAAAAACGTAGATGTCCTGTAGGTGTTGCTAAAGAGCTTTCATGGTGATGCAGTTTGTCAGAGAAAACGTGTCTGGATACTGTTGTGCCTGCCTAGCACAGACTTAAAGTGTAAACATTGGTCCGTAGTAACCTGCTGTTGTTTGGTGTGTGCTGCAGGAGGTTGTCCGTCAGAAGGTGCGGAGGCAGCTCTCCAAACAGCAGAAGGCAGCGCAGAGGAGACGCCTGCAGAAGGGAGAGGCCAACCTGGTGACCAGTGTCAGGAGAGAGAACGACAGCAACATCAAGTGTAGCATGGAGTCCGACTCCTTCTGGGGATAAATGGCAGTCCAGAGATGCACAGACCAGATTCATATCAACAAGTCTGTTGCATTGTCCCTGCTTCTGTGTCTGATGAGTTGAAAACAAATGAAATTGGATGGAAAATCTCAGCAGGAGAGTTTCTGCAGAAAATCAACTGTCCTGAACACAAAAGAAGACTGAAAACAAAGTGCGTGTATTCAGCAAATCATCACACTGACCAGTAAGAAGACTTTTCTGTTTGAACTGTAGTGAACTACCTTGTTCAACATACAGTGTAATGTAAATATCAACTACTTATAATGCAGCTGTATGTTTGATAATAAACCCATTTAAACCTTACTGATAAGGTGTGTTTATCTCTGTTTGTTCAAAAAGATTGGTACATATAAAACATGAAATGCACCTAAACAGGTTTTCTAGTCAATTGAGCTCCTTTTTATTTGATACTCCATATTGCCTCATGATGGCAACAAAAGACAGGCCTATAGAGTAACTTTTACTATTATTGTGATTTCAAGTTCATGTTTATTGCTGACCAAGTTACTCAAATGGATTTAAGAAACGGATTGCACATTCCTGAAGGCCTTTTATTTATCCTAAACTCTAGTGGTCCAAAGGTCTCCCAACTATTATGGTAGTTTGAAAAGATTCCTAACTCCACCCTTCGGGCATCCAATCAAAAACAAGCAGTTCCTGACACATGATTGGGAATGCTTCATAACACAACACTACTAAAAGCATTACATAAATGTTGAATGACAATTCTAGAATGTTGAATACAAATTTGAGAATGTTGAATACGAATTCTAGAATGTTGAATGAACATTCTAGAATGTTGAATACAAATTCTAGAATGTTGAATACAAATTCTAGAATTCAACAAGCTACCACCACTTCAAGACTGCGAGGTAGGATTGCTAATTGGTTATGACTGCCCATCAGCGTTGGCCCCCTTGGAAGTTGTCACAGGAGGCGAAAACGAACCTTTCGCACAAAGAACCATGCTTGGATGGAGCATCATTGGCTCAGCCAATCCCCATTTGGATAGACAGGGACACTAAAGCTTCGTACATCGAGTCACAGTGAAAGAGATGCCAACACCATCAGCCACCGACGTGCTGAAAGTTTTGGAATCAGACTTCAATGAAAAATGCTACGAAGACAAGTATATGTCCCAAGATGATGTTCGCTTCATGCAACTCCTTAGTGACAACATTAGGCAGAAGGAAGACGGACACAACGAGATTCCTCTTCCTTTCAAGGACATTAGTCCACCATCACTACCAAACAATAAGAAGCCGGCGACTATCCGGCTGCAACACCTTAAGACAAAAGTGGCACATACCCCGGCGCAACCTGAAGGTTAACGACAGTCATTATCAAAGAAGACATGCTTCCAAGGAATCAGTGGCAGCTAGGGCGAGTGGTCGAGACAACTGAAGGGACCGATGGTTTGGTTCGTCGAGTCAAGGTGCAAGTTGGAGATCGGAAATCAACAAAGAAACAAGATTACACCTCCAAACCCTCGATCATAGAACGTCCCATTTAGAAGCTACTTTTACTCATTGAAGGTGAATAATTGGCTAAAATACACTTGCATCAGACATACTAGTAAACATGTTTGCTAAGGCGACAAAGCTTATTTGTCTGTGAACCACCATACCTTTAAGTGTGTTTTGTTTTTTGACGGTCTAGAAATCCTGTATGATTCACCCAGTTTGTTTACCTCGTTACGTTTGTTCATCAGGACAGGATATGGTGGGAGTGTAACTGACCGCTACATTATTTTAATATGCATGGTTAGGGGCGGACGTAGGTATGGGTGTGACGCTGCGAACCCCGGAATCATAACTGATTTAAACTGTTGCCAGGCAACGAGGTCTAGCCTGTGCTACGGACCTCTCAAACATACATGTAAGTTACTGAATTGCCACGAACATTGTGTTATATAATCGGTTTGTATAGGTTTTAATTGAAACTGTGTGTTGTTCCTTGGCTCAACTGTTCATAGTGCCAAGTGATATATTAAGATAAGGACTGCCATGCCTGACGTCGCACATATTGCACCCTCGGTGAGCGGAGCGAGGTACGTTACAGGGACTGTATTACAAGTGTTTGTTTGATCCGTGAATATATATATTTGTGATTTAATCAATGATTTGTACTTGTTCTATGTCTGTATATATTTTAGTTTTCACGATGATTGAAAGACCATTAAAGAAACTACATCCGTCGAGACTCTGCTGTGATTATTGCCGAGGGCAGCTACATGAATGAAAATTCTAGAATGTTGAATACGAAAATTCTAGAATGTTGAATACGAAAATTCTAGAATGTGAATGAAAATTCTAGAATGTGAATGAAAATTCTAGAATGTTGAATGAAAATTCTAGAATGTTGAATACGAAAATTCTAGAATGTTGAATGAAAATTCTAGAATGTTGAATACGAAAATTCTAGAATGTTGAATACGAAAATTCTAGAATGTTGAATGAAAATTCTAGAATGTTGAATACGAAAATTCTAGAATGTTGAATACGAAAATTCTAGAATGTGAATGAAAATTCTAGAATGTTGAATACGAAAATTCTAGAATGTTGAATGAAAATTCTAGAATGTTGAATACGAAAATTCTAGAATGTTGAATGAAAATTCTAGAATGTTGAATACGAAAATTCTAGAATGTTGAATGAAAATTCTAGAATGTTGAATACGAATTCTAGAATGTTGAATGAAAATTCTAGAATGTTGAATACGAATTCTAGAATGATGAATACGAATTCTAGAATGTTGAATGAAAATTCTAGAATGTTGAATTGTAACTGACCGCTACATTATTTTAATATGCATGGTTAGGGGCGGGCGTAGGTATGGGTGTGACGCTGCGAACCCCGGAATCATCACTGATTTAAACTGTTGCCAGGCAACGAGGTCTAGCCTGTGCTACGGACCTCTCAAACATACATGTAAGTTACTGAATTGCCACGAACATTGTGTTATATAATCGGTTTGTATAGGTTTTAATTGAAACTGTGTGTTGTTCCTTGGCTCAACTGTTCATAGTGCCAAGTGATATATTAAGATAAGGACTGCCATGCCTGACGTCGCACATATTGCACCCTCGGTGAGCGGAGCGAGGTACGTTACAGGGACTGTATTACAAGTGTTTGTTTGATCCGTGAATATATATTTGTGATTTAATCAATGATTTGTACTTGTTCTATGTCTGTATATATTTTAGTTTTCACGATGATTGAAAGACCATTAAAGAAACTACATCCGTCGAGACTCTGCTGTGATTATTGTGAATTACTCAGTAAAAGGCAAGAGAATATAGATGAGGTTTTCAACTACCAACTTGAGAAGGAGAGAGTGAGGGCGGCGCTAAATAAGAATGAGTATGGCTCTGTCTTTGGAAACACGAACACAGAAACTGTAATCTCAGAGTCATCACGAGAACCAAGTATCACCTCCAGCTCCTCTAGTAAACGTGCAGATGCAGAAGCAGACCTTGCAGCCAAACAAGAACAGGCAAAAGCTACACAAAGTTTACATGGCCAACAAGCAAGAATCGATAAACTGGAGAGTGAATGGAAACTCAAGGAAACACAAATGCTGGCAGAAATCAAACAGAAGGAGGCTGAAATGAAGTTAAAGCTAGAAGAGGAAAAAACAAGGTTACAACAGCTACATGTAGATAATGAAGTAAAAGTAGCAGCAGCTCGAGTGAGAGCGTACAGACATTTTGATGGGTTTGAAAGTTGTGAAGAAGAGGTCGACCACACATCTCAACATTGTGGCCGAAATACCGACCACAAACCCCCCCCCCCCACTAAATCCACAAGCAAAGCCATTCCGGCTTCATCCTGCACCGCCTGAAGCGCCAACGTCTCAGGAAGAAGTCAGCCTAACCCAGGCAATTGCAAGCTCTTTTGCTCTGAATCGTCTACCTGTCCCAGAACCAACAACGTTTACTGGCGATCCTTTGAAGTTCATAGACTGGAAGATGTCCTTCATGGCCCTCATTGGAAATAAGCCCCTCCCAGTTGGTGAAAAGATGCTCTATCTAAAGAGTTACCTCGCAGGGGAGACGCGCAAGGCTGTAGAAGGATTTTTCTGCAGAAACTCAGAAGATGCATATCACAGTGCCTGGGCAGTCTTGCAAGATAGATATGGAAACCCCTTTATTGTCCAAAAGGCTTTCAGAGACAAGCTCATGAAGTGGCCCAAGATAGATTTAAACGACCCCATAGCACTCAGAGAGTTTGCAGATTTCCTTCAAGGTTGTGTTGAAGCTATTCCCCATGTAAAGGGCCTGTCCATCCTAAATGATTGCGAGGAAAATCACAAGTTTCTCCAAAAACTGCCTGAGTGGATGGTTCACAGGTGGAGTCGGATTGTTGTGGAAGAGTTAGACACATTTGGAGACTATCCAAGTTTTGCACGTTTTACAGAGTTTACACAAAAGGAAGATGGAATAGCTTGTAATCCCATTGTATTCCCCCTCCTGATGAAAAACACCACGACCACAGATGAGAGGTTTCTCAGGAGAACGAAAGCACTCAACACCAGTACTGAAATGAATGAACCCACTTCAGAGACATTTGTAACTTCAAACTCAAAACCATGGCCACCTTGTTTAGTTTGTAAGGATGAAACACATGGTATTGCAAGGTGCCCAACCTTTACAGCAAAGACTACAGACGAGAAGAACACTTTGATTCACGAAAATAACCTTTGCTTCGGGTGCCTAGGAAAAGGGCACATTTCCAAAGACTGCAAAAGGCGACACACCTGCAGCACATGCAGTCGACGTCACCCAACCTGCTTACACATAGAAACAGACAAAAGACCTGCAGAGACATCAGGCAAATATTATGCTGCGGCTAACACAGTCATTGCAAGTAAGACTGCCAGTGGTCTTCAAGTTCGGGGACTCAACTCTAAAGCCTATGTCAAACTACAGCAGAACTACACACTAGACTTCATACCAGTTGAAAGATCTCATATCCCCACTAAAAGAACAGCACTCCAATGGCCTCATCTCAAACACTTAGCAAACAAGCTACCACCACTTCAAGACTGCGAGGTAGGATTGCTAATTGGTTATGACTGCCCATCAGCGTTGGCCCCCTTGGAAGTTGTCACAGGAGGCGAAAACGAACCTTTCGCACAAAGAACCGTGCTTGGATGGAGCATCATTGGCTCAGCCAATCCCCATTTGGATAGACAGGGACACTAAAGCTTCGTACATCGAGTCACAGTGAAAGAGATGCCAACACCATCAGCCACCGACGTGCTGAAAGTTTTGGAATCAGACTTCAATGAAAAATGCTACGAAGACAAGTATGTGTCCCAAGATGATGTTCGCTTCATGCAACTCCTTAGTGACAACATTAGGCAGAAGGAAGACGGACACAACGAGATGCCTCTTCCTTTCAAGGACATTAGTCCACCATCACTACCAAACAATAACAAGCCGGCGACTATCCGGCTGCAACACCTTAAGACAAAAGTGGCACATACCCCGGCGCAACCTGAAGGTTAACGACAGTCATTATCAAAGAAGACATGCTTCCAAGGAATCAGTGGCAGCTAGGGCGAGTGGTCGAGACAACTGAAGGGACCGATGGTTTGGTTCGTCGAGTCAAGGTGCAAGTTGGAGATCGGAAATCAACAAAGAAACAAGATTACACCTCCAAACCCTCGATCATAGAACGTCCCATTTAGAAGCTAGTTTTACTCATTGAAGGTGAATAATTGGCTAAAATACACTTGCATCAGACATACTAGTAAACATGTTTGCTAAGGCGACAAAGCTTATTTGTGTGTGAACCACCATACCTTTAAGTGTGTTTTGTTTTTTGACGGTCTAGAAATCCTGTATGATTCACCCAGTTTGTTTACCTCGTTAAGTTTGTTCATCAGGACAGGATATGGTGGGAGTGTAACTGACCGCTACATTATTTTAATATGCATGGTTAGGGGCGGGCGTAGGTATGGGTGTGACGCTGCGAACCCCGGAATCATAACTGATTTAAACTGTTGCCAGGCAACGAGGTCTAGTCTGTGCTACGGACCTCTCAAACCTACATGTAAGTTACTGAATTGCCACGAACATTGTGTTATATAATCGGTTTGTATAGGTTTTAATTGAAACTGTGTGTTGTTCCTTGGCTCAACTGTTCATAGTGCCAAGTGATATATTAAGATAAGGACTGCCATGCCTGACGTCGCACATATTGCACCCTCGGTGAGCGGAGAGAGGTACGTTACAGGGACTGTATTACAAGTGTTTGTTTGATCCGTGAATATATATTTGTGATTTAATCAATGATTTGTACTTGTTCTATGTCTGTATATATTTTAGTTTTCACGATGATTGAAAGACCATTAAAGAAACTACATCCGTCGAGACTCTGCTGTGATTATTGCCGAGGGCAGCTACATGAATGAAAATTCTAGAATGTTGAATACGAAAATTCTAGAATGTTGAATGAAAATTCTAGAATGTTGAATACGAAAATTCTGGAATGTTGAATGAAAATTCTAGAATGTTGAATACGAAAATTCTAGAATGTTGAATACGAATTCTAGAATGTTGAATGAAAATTCTAGAATGTTGAATGAAAATTCTAGAATGTTGAATACGACAATTCTAGAATGTTGAATACGAAAATTCTAGAATGTTGAATACGAAAATTCTAGAATGTGAATGAAAATTCTAGAATGTTGAATACGAAAATTCTAGAATGTTGAATGAAAATTCTAGAATGTTGAATACGAAAATTCTAGAATGTTGAATGAAAATTCTAGAATGTTGAATATGAAAATTCTAGAATGTTGAATGAAAATTCTAGAATGTTGAATGAAAATTCTAGAATTTGAAATGACAATTTTAGAATGTTGAATGAAAATTCTAGAATTTGAAATGACAATTCTAGAATGTTGAATGAAAATTCTAGAATTTGAAATGACAATTATAGAATGTTGAATAAAAATTCTAGAATGTTGAATACGAAAATTCTAGAATGTTGAATGAAAATTCTAGAATGTTGAATATGAAAATTCTAGAATGTTGAATATGAAAATTCTAGAATGTTGAATACGAAAATTCTAGAATGTTGAATACGAAAATTCTAGAATGTTGAATACGAAAATTCTAGAATGTTGAATATGAAAATTCTAGAATGTTGAATACGAAAATTCTAGAATGTTGAATACGACAATTCTAGAATGTTGAATACAAATTCTAGAATGTTGAATACGAAAATTCTAGAATGTGAATGAAAATTCTAGAATGTTGAATACGAAAATTCTAGAATGTTGAATGAAAATTCTAGAATGTTGAATACGAAAATTCTAGAATGTTGAATGAAAATTCTAGAATGTTGAATACGAAAATTCTAGAATGTTGAATATGAAAATTCTAGAATTTGAAATGACAATTTTAGAATGTTGAATGAAAATTCTAGAATGTTGAATACGAAAATTCTAGAATGTTGAATGAAAATTCTAGAATGTTGAATACGACAATTCTAGAATGTTGAATACAAATTCTAGAATGTTGAATACGAAAATTCTAGAATTTGAAATGACAATTCTAGAATGTTGAATGAAAATTCTAGAATGTTGAATACGAAAATTCTAGAATGTTGAATGAAATTTTTAGAATGTTGAATGAAAATTCTAGAATGTTGAATGAAAATTCTAGAATGTTGAATACGACAATTCTAGAATGTTGAATGAAAATTCTAGAATGTTGAATACGAAAATTCTAGAATGTGAATGAAAATTCTAGAATGTTGAATACGAAAATTCTAGAATGTTGAATGAAAATTCTAGAATGTTGAATACGAAAATTCTAGAATGTTGAATGAAAATTCTAGAATGTTGAATACGAAAATTCTAGAATGTTGAATATGAAAATTCTAGAATGTTGAATACGAATTCTAGAATGTTGAATGAAAATTCTAGAATGTTTAATACGAAAATTCTAGAATGTTGAATTGTAACTGACCGCTACATTATTTTAATATGCATGGTTAGGGGCGGGCGTAGGTATGGGTGTGACGCTGCGAACCCCGGAATCATAACTGATTTAAACTGTTGCCAGGCAACGAGGTCTATCCTGTGCTACGGACCTCTCAAACATACATGTAAGTTACTGAATTGCCACGAACATTGTGTTATATAATCGGTTTGTATAGGTTTTAATTGAAACTGTGTGTTGTTCCTTGGCTCAACTGTTCATAGTGCCAAGTGATATATTAAGATAAGGACTGCCATGCCTGACGTCGCACATATTGCACCCTCGGTGAGCGGAGAGAGGTACGTTACAGGGACTGTATTACAAGTGTTTGTTTGATCCGTGAATATATATTTGTGATTTAATCAATGATTTGTACTTGTTCTATGTCTGTATATATTTTAGTTTTCACGATGATTGAAAGACCATTAAAGAAACTACATCCGTCGAGACTCTGCTGTGATTATTGCCGAGGGCAGCTATAGTGAAAACTCGACTGCACGAGCCATTCACCACGTCGTGCCGGCTCAGCCAGCGGATACGAGATCATCTGACGTCCTGCACGTCAACGTACGGAGGCCAATGCTGCAGTAGGAGACATTGGCTGACTAAAAGTTAAAGCCAATAATAAATATAAGAAAATAGTCAATGTTAAGGTGGTAAATCGATTTAAAGCTGTCTGCTAAGCTAATTCATTGTATGCACAATTAATGAGCTCAAGAACAGCCATATCATATCGTGCAAAAAATACAGTTGTAAAGCAGAGAGCTATATAGTTAAAGAGGGCCCTTAACCATCTATGTCATTTCATGAGAACTTAATTCCCGAACGTGTAATAATGTTTAAAGGGTAAAAATTGTCTGACTGTAGAGCATTAGCAGTACTATTGTTTGTGACATTTTGTATCATTCATGTTTTGCTCATCTTAGCGTGTCCAAGTGTAAATGTCTGATGTGAGTGGTATATAGTTAAAGGTAAAGTTAAAGTCACCATTCATTTAAATTGAGTTTAGACATAAAACACTGTAAGACTATAGTTAAAGCACAAACAGAGGAAAAAGGGCAACAAAATGTCACTACCTGCTAAAGAAACAGACAACCCCCCAGAGACACAAGTCAGGTCCAGCTCTCGTGAACAAAGTCTAACACAAAAAGCCCTAGAGTTGCAAGAAAATGAAGCTAAGAAAAACGAAAAGGCATTCAATAAAGCCTACGACTCTTGGAAGCAGACAGCAAGAGAGGTTAGACTAAGACTGAAAGATTTCTGCTCAGCTGAAGACCTACATAGACGCACAGAGGACACAGAATCCAAATATGTCATAGTACAGCAACATTATGAGCCCATTCGACCCAACCATACCACTACTCCAGATATTGCAGAGAAAATGGATGCATGTGTCACTCTTACAGCTGAGATTCGTGAATTACTCAGTAAAAGGCAAGAGAATATAGATGAGGTTTTCAACTACCAACTTGAGAAGGAGAGAGTGAGGGCGGCGCTAAATAAGAATGAGTATGGCTCTGTCTTTGGAAACACGAACACAGAAACTGTAATCTCAGAGTCATCACGAGAACCAAGTATCACCTCCAGCTCCTCTAGTAAACGTGCAGATGCAGAAGCAGACCTTGCAGCCAAACAAGAACAGGCAAAAGCTACACGAAGTTTACATGGCCAACAAGCAAGAATCGATAAACTGGAGAGTGAATGGAAACTCAAGGAAACACAAATGCTGGCAGAAATCAAACAGAAGGAGGCTGAAATGAAGTTAAAGCTAGAAGAGGAAAAAACAAGGTTACAACAGCTACATGTAGATAATGAAGTAAAAGTAGCAGCAGCTCGAGTGAGAGCGTACAGACATTTTGATGGGTTTGAAAGTTGTGAAGAAGAGGTCGACCACACATCTCAACATTGTGGCCGAAATACCGACCACAAACCCCCCCCCCCCCCCACTAAATCCACAAGCAAAGCCATTCCGGCTTCATCCTGCACCGCCTGAAGCGCCAACGTCTCAGGAAGAAGTCAGCCTAACCCAGGCAATTGCAAGCTCTTTTGCTCTGAATCGTCTACCTGTCCCAGAACCAACAACGTTTACTGGCGATCCTTTGAAGTTCATAGACTGGAAGATGTCCTTCATGGCCCTCATTGGAAATAAGCCCCTCCCAGTTGGTGAAAAGATGCTCTATCTAAAGAGTTACCTCGCAGGGGAGGCGCGCAAGGCTGTAGAAGGATTTTTCTACAGAAACTCAGAAGATGCATATCACAGTGCCTGGGCAGTCTTGCAAGATAGATATGGAAACCCCTTTATTGTCCAAAAGGCTTTCAGAGACAAGCTCATGAAGTGGCCCAAGATAGATTTAAACGACCCCATAGCACTCAGAGAGTTTGCAGATTTCCTTCAAGGTTGTGTTGAAGCTATTCCCCATGTAAAGGGCCTGTCCATCCTAAATGATTGCGAGGAAAATCACAAGCTTCTCCAAAAACTGCCTGAGTGGATGGTTCACAGGTGGAGTCGGATTGTTGTGGAAGAGTTAGACAAATTTGGAGACTATCCAAGTTTTGCACGTTTTACAGAGTTTACACAAAAGGAAGCTAGAATAGCTTGTAATCCCATTGTATTCCCCCTCCTGATGAAAAACACCACGACCACACATGAGAGGTTTCTCAGGAGAACGAAAGCACTCAACACCAGTACTGAAATGAATGAACCCACTTCAGAGACATTTGTAACTTCAAACTCAAAACCATGGCCACCTTGTTTAGTTTGTAAGGATGAAACACATGGTATTGCAAGGTGCCCAACCTTTACAGCAAAGACTACAGACGAGAAGAAAACTTTGATTCACGAAAATAACCTTTGCTTCGGGTGCCTAGGAAAAGGGCACATTTCCAAAGACTGCAAAAGGCGACACACCTGCAGCACATGCAGTCGACGTCACCCAACCTGCTTACACATAGAAACAGACAAAAGACCTGCAGAGACATCAGGCAAATATTCTGCTGCCACAGGAGAACATACTAGTAAGGAGATCCACAAAGTGATGTCCCATGCACTGACACAGCATACTTCTGCCACCTCTAGCATTGTTCCAGTTCTGGTGTCGTCAACAATGGATCCAGATAGAGAAATTCTCACTTATGCCCTACTGGACACACAAAGTGATTCAACCTTCATTTTGGAAGATGTAGTTACTGAACTAGACGTGGACACTCAACCAGTGCAGCTGAAACTCAGTACAATGACAGCGGCTAACACAGTCATTGCAAGTAAGACTGCCAGTGGTCTTCAAGTTCGGGGACTCAACTCTAAAGCCTATGTCAAACTACAGCAGACCTACACACGAGACTTCATACCAGTTGAAAGATCTCATATCCCCACTAAAAGAACAGCACTCCAATGGCCTCATCTCAAACACTTAGCAAACAAGCTACCACCACTTCAAGACTGCGAGGTAGGATTGCTAATTGGTTATGACTGCCCATCAGCGTTGGCCCCCTTGGAAGTTGTCACAGGAGGCGAAAACGAACCTTTCGCACAAAGAACCGTGCTTGGATGGAGCATCATTGGCTCAGCCAATCCCCATTTGGATAGACAGGGACACTAAAGCTTCGTACATCGAGTCACTGTGAAAGAGATGCCAACACCATCAGCCACCGACGTGCTGAAAGTTTTGGAATCAGACTTCAATGAAAAATGCTACGAAGACAAGTATGTGTCCCAAGATGATGTTCGCTTCATGCAACTCCTTAGTGACAACATTAGGCAGAAGGAAGACGGATACAACGAGATGCCTCTTCCTTTCAAGGACATTAGTCCACCATCACTACCAAACAATAAGAAGCCGGCGAATATCCGGCTGCAACACCTTAAGACAAAAGTGACACATACCCCGGCGCAACCTGAAGGTTAACGACAGTCATTATCAAAGAAGACATGCTTCCAAGGAATCAGTGGCAGCTAGGGCGAGTGGTCGAGACAACTGAAGGGACCGATGGTTTGGTTCGTCGAGTCAAGGTGCAAGTTGGAGATCGGAAATCAACAAAGAAACAAGATTACACCTCCAAACCCTCGATCATAGAACGTCCCATTTAGAAGCTAGTTTTACTCATTGAAGGTGAATAATTGGCTAAAATACACTTGCATCAGACATACTAGTAAACATGTTTGCTAAGGCGACAAAGCTTATTTGTGTGTGAACCACCATACCTTTAAGTGTGTTTTGTTTTTTGACGGTCTAGAAATCCTGTATGATTCACCCAGTTTGTTTACCTCGTTAAGTTTGTTCATCAGGACAGGATATGGTGGGAGTGTAACTGACCGCTACATTATTTTAATATGCATGGTTAGGGGCGGGCGTAGGTATGGGTGTGACGCTGCGAACCCCGGAATCATAACTGATTTAAACTGTTGCCAGGCAACGAGGTCTAGCCTGTGCTACGGACCTCTCAAACATACATGTAAGTTAATGAATTGCCACGAACATTGTGTTATATAATCGGTTTGTATAGGTTTTAATTGAAACTGTGTGTTGTTCCTTGGCTCAACTGTTCATAGTGCCAAGTGATATATTAAGATAAGGACTGCCATGCCTGACGTCGCACATATTGCACCCTCGGTGAGCGGAGCGAGGTACGTTACAGGGACTGTATTACAAGTGTTTGTTTGATCCGTGAATATATATTTGTGATTTAATCAATGATTTGTACTTGTTCTATGTCTGTATATATTTTAGTTTTCACGATGAATGAAAGACCATTAAAGAAACTACATCTGTCGAGACTGTGTGATTATTGCCGAGGGCAGCTACATGAATGAAAATTCTAGAATGTTGAATACGAAAATTCTAGAATGTTGAATGAAAATTCTAGAATGTTGAATACGAAAATTCTAGAATATTGAATACGAAAATTCTAGAATGTTGAATGAAAATTCTAGAATGTTGAATGAAAATTCTAGAATTTGAAATGAAAATTCTAGAATGTTGAATACGAAAATTCTAGAATGTTGAATGAAAATTCTAGAATGTTGAATGAAAATTCTAGAATGTTGAATACGAAAATTCTAGAATGTTGAATGAAAATTCTAGAATGTTGAATACGAAAATTCTAGAATGTTGAATGAAAATTCTAGAATGTTGAATACGAAAATTCTAGAATGTTGAATGAAAATTCTAGAATGTTGAATACGAAAATTCTAGAATGTGAATGAAAATTCTAGAATGTTGAATACGAAAATTCTAGAATGTTGAATGAAAATTCTAGAATGTTGAATACGAAAATTCTAGAATGTTGAATACGAAAATTCTAGAATGTTGAATGAAAATTCTAGAATGTTGAATACGAAAATTCTAGAATGTTGAATGAAAATTCTAGAATGTTGAATACGAAAATTCTAGAATGTTGAATGAAAATTCTAGAATGTTGAATACGAATTCTAGAATGTTGAATGAAAATTCTAGAATGTTGAATACGAAAATTCTAGAATGTTGAATACGAAAATTCTAGAATGTTGAATGAAAATTCTAGAATGTTGAATACGAAAATTCTAGAATGTTGAATGAAAATTCTAGAATGTTGAATACGAACATTTTAGAATGTTGAATGAAAATTCTAGAATGTTGAATACGAAAATTCTAGAATGTTGAATGAAAATTCTAGAATGTTGAATACGAAAATTCTAGAATGTTGAATGAAAATTCTAGAATGTTGAATACGAATTCTAGAATGTTGAATGAAAATTCTAGAATGTTTAATGAAAATTCTAGAATGTTGAATACGAAAATTCTAGAATGTTGAATGAAAATTCTAGAATGTTGAATGAAAATTCTAGAATGTTGAATACGAAAATTCTAGAATGTTGAATGAAAATTCTAGAATGTTGAATGAAAATTCTAGAATGTTGAATGAAAATTCTAGAATGTTGAATACGAAAATTCTAGAATGTTGAATGAAAATTCTAGAATGTTGAATACGAATTCTAGAATGTTGAATGAAAATTCTAGAATGTTTAATGAAAATTCTAGAATGTTGAATGAAAATTCTAGAATGTTGAATACGAACATTCTAGAATGTTGAATACGAAAATTCTAGAATGTTGAATGAAAATTCTAGAATGTTGAATGAAAATTCTAGAATGTTGAATACGAATTCTAGAATGTTGAATACGAAAATTCTAGAATGTTGAACGAAAATTCTAGAATGTTGAATACGAAAATTCTAGAATGTTGAATGAAAATTCTAGAATGTTGAATGAAAATTCTAGAATGTTGAATACGAATTCTAGAATGTTGAATGAAAATTCTAGAATGTTTAATGAAAATTCTAGAATGTTGAATGAAAATTCTAGAATGTTGAATACGAACATTTTAGAATGTTGAATGAAAATTCTAGAATGTTGAATGAAAATTCTAGAATGTTGAATACGAACATTCTAGAATGTTGAATACGAAAATTCTAGAATGTTGAATGAAAATTCTAGAATGTTGAATGAAAATTCTAGAATGTTGAATACGAATTCTAGAATGTTGAATGAAAATTCTAGAATGTTGAATACGAATTCTAGAATGTTGAATACGAATTCTAGAATGTTGAATGAAAATTCTAGAATGTTGAATGAAAATTCTAGAATTTGAAATGAAAATTCTAGAATGTTGAATACGAAAATTCTAGAATGTTGAATGAAAATTCTAGAATGTTGAATGAAAATTCTAGAATGTTGAATACGAAAATTCTAGAATGTTGAATGAAAATTCTAGAATGTTGAATACGAAAATTCTAGAATGTTGAATACGAAAATTCTAGAATGTTGAATGAAAATTCTAGAATGTTGAATACGAAAATTCTAGAATGTAGAATGAAAATTCTAGAATGTTGAATACGAAAATTCTAGAATGTTGAATGAAAATTCTAGAATGTTGAATACGAATTCTAGAATGTTGAATGAAAATTCTAGAATGTTGAATGAAAATTCTAGAATGTTGAATGAAAATTCTAGAATGTTGAATATGAAAATTCTAGAATGTTGAATACGAAAATTCTAGAATGTTGAATGAAAATTCTAGAATGTTGAATACGAATTCTAGAATGTTGAATGAAAATTCTAGAATGTTGAATACGAATTCTAGAATGTTGAATGAAAATTCTAGAATGTTGAATGAAAATTCTAGAATGTTGAATACGAATTCTAGAATGTTGAATACGAATTCTAGAATGTTGAATGAAAATTCTAGAATGTTGAATGAAAATTCTAGAATGTTGAATACGAAAATTCTAGAATGTTGAACGAAAATTCTAGAATGTTGAATACGAAAATTCTAGAATGTTTAATGAAAATTCTAGAATGTTGAATACGAATTCTAGAATGTTGAATGAAAATTCTAGAATGTTGAATGAAAATTCTAGAATGTTGAATACGAACATTTTAGAATGTTGAATGAAAATTCTAGAATGTTGAATACGAAAATTCTAGAATGTTGAATGAAAATTCTAGAATGTTGAATACGAAAATTCTAGAATGTTGAATGAAAATTCTAGAATGTTGAATACGAAAATTCTAGAATGTTGAATGAAAATTCTAGAATGTTGAATACGAAAATTCTAGAATGTTGAATGAAATTTTTAGAATGTTGAATGAAAATTCTAGAATGTTGAATGAAAATTCTAGAATGTTGAATACGACAATTCTAGAATGTTGAATGAAAATTCTAGAATGTTGAATACGAAAATTCTAGAATGTGAATGAAAATTCTAGAATGTTGAATACGAAAATTCTAGAATGTTGAATGAAAAT
Organism: Pseudochaenichthys georgianus; assembly: GCF_902827115.2. Lineage (NCBI taxonomy): Eukaryota > Metazoa > Chordata > Actinopteri > Perciformes > Channichthyidae > Pseudochaenichthys > Pseudochaenichthys georgianus. Next base: position 262,032 of record NW_027262986.1, read on the forward strand.
TCTAGAATGTTGAATACGAAAATTCTAGAATGTTGAATGAAAATTCTAGAATGTTGAATACGAAAATTCTAGAATGTTGAATATGAAAATTCTAGAATGTTGAATACGAATTCTAGAATGTTGAATGAAAATTCTAGAATGTTGAATACGAAAATTCTAGAATGTTGAATGAAAATTCTAGAATGTTGAATACGAAAATTCTAGAATGTTGAATGAAAATTCTAGAATGTTGAATACGAATTCTAGAATGTTGAATGAAAATTCTAGAATGTTTAATGAAAATTCTAGAATGTTGAATACGAAAATTCTAGAATGTTGAATGAAAATTCTAGAATGTTGAATGAAAATTCTAGAATGTTGAATACGAAAATTCTAGAATGTTGAATGAAAATTCTAGAATGTTGAATACGAAAATTCTAGAATGTTGAATGAAAATTCTAGAATGTTGAATACGAATTCTAGAATGTTGAATGAAAATTCTAGAATGTTTAATGAAAATTCTAGAATGTTGAATGAAAATTCTAGAATGTTGAATACGAACATTCTAGAATGTTGAATACGAAAATTCTAGAATGTTGAATGAAAATTCTAGAATGTTGAATGAAAATTCTAGAATGTTGAATACGAATTCTAGAATGTTGAATACGAAAATTCTAGAATGTTGAACGAAAATTCTAGAATGTTGAATACGAAAATTCTAGAATGTTGAATGAAAATTCTAGAATGTTGAATGAAAATTCTAGAATGTTGAATACGAATTCTAGAATGTTGAATGAAAATTCTAGAATGTTTAATGAAAATTCTAGAATGTTGAATGAAAATTCTAGAATGTTGAATACGAACATTTTAGAATGTTGAATGAAAATTCTAGAATGTTGAATGAAAATTCTAGAATGTTGAATACGAACATTCTAGAATGTTGAATACGAAAATTCTAGAATGTTGAATGAAAATTCTAGAATGTTGAATGAAAATTCTAGAATGTTGAATACGAATTCTAGAATGTTGAATGAAAATTCTAGAATGTTGAATACGAATTCTAGAATGTTGAATACGAATTCTAGAATGTTGAATGAAAATTCTAGAATGTTGAATGAAAATTCTAGAATTTGAAATGAAATTCTAGAATGTTGAATACGAAATTCTAGAATGTTGAATGAAAATTCTAGAATGTTGAATGAAAATTCTAGAATGTTGAATACGAAAATTCTAGAATGTTGAATGAAAATTCTAGAATGTTGAATACGAAAATTCTAGAATGTTGAATACGAAAATTCTAGAATGTTGAATGAAAATTCTAGAATGTTGAATACGAAAATTCTAGAATGTAGAATGAAAATTCTAGAATGTTGAATACGAAAATTCTAGAATGTTGAATGAAAATTCTAGAATGTTGAATACGAATTCTAGAATGTTGAATGAAAATTCTAGAATGTTGAATACGAAAATTCTAGAATGTTGAATGAAAATTCTAGAATGTTGAATATGAAAATTCTAGAATGTTGAATACGAAAATTCTAGAATGTTGAATGAAAATTCTAGAATGTTGAATACGAATTCTAGAATGTTGAATGAAAATTCTAGAATGTTGAATACGAATTCTAGAATGTTGAATGAAAATTCTAGAATGTTGAATGAAAATTCTAGAATGTTGAATACGAATTCTAGAATGTTGAATACGAATTCTAGAATGTTGAATGAAAATTCTAGAATGTTGAATGAAAATTCTAGAATGTTGAATACGAAAATTCTAGAATGTTGAACGAAAATTCTAGAATGTTGAATACGAAAATTCTAGAATGTTTAATGAAAATTCTAGAATGTTGAATACGAATTCTAGAATGTTGAATGAAAATTCTAGAATGTTGAATGAAAATTCTAGAATGTTGAATACGAACATTTTAGAATGTTGAATGAAAATTCTAGAATGTTGAATACGAAATTCTAGAATGTTGAATGAAATTCTAGAATGTTGAATACGACAATTCTAGAATGTTGAATGAAAATTCTAGAATGTTGAATACGACAATTCTAGAATGTTGAATGAAAATTCTAGAATGTTGAATACGAATTCTAGAATGTGATATGAAAATTCTAGAATGTTGAA
>NW_027262987.1:0-44716 GCF_902827115.2 Pseudochaenichthys georgianus
GATCTTGTACTTAGTAAAAGTAGAAGTACTCAGATCCTGTACTTGAGTAAAAGTAGAAGTACTCAGATCTTGTACTTGAGTAAAAGTAGAAGTACTCAGATCTTGTACTTGAGTAAAAGTAGAAGTACTCAGATCTTGTACTGAGTAAAAGTAGAAGTACTCAGATCTCATACTAGAGTAAAAGTAGAAGTACTCAGATCTTGTACTTGAGTAAAAGTAGAAGTACTCAGATCTTGTACTTGAGTAAAAGTAGAAATACTCAGATCTTGTACTTAGTAAAAGTAGAAGTACTCAGATCCTGTACTTGAGTAAAAGTAGAAGTACTCAGATCTTGTACTTGAGTAAAAGTAGAAGTACTCAGATCTTGTACTTGAGTAAAAGTAGAAGTACTCAGATCTTGTACTTGATAAAAGTAGAAGTACTCAGATATTGTACTTGAGTAAAACTAGAAGTACTCAGATCTTGTATTTGAGTAAAAGTAGAAGTACTCAGATATTGTACTTCGTAAAAGTAGAAGTACTCAGATCCTGTACTTGAGTAAAAGTAGAAGTACTCAGATCTTGTACTTGAGTAAAAGTAGAAGTACTCAGATCTTGTACTTGAGTAAAAGTAGAAGTACTCAGTTATTGTACTTGAGTAAAAGTAGAAGTACTCAGATCTTGTTCTTGAGTAAAAGTAGAAGTACTCAGATCTTGTACTTGAGTAAAAGTAGAAGTACTCAGATCTTGTACTTGAGTAAAAGTAGAAGTACTCAGATCTTGTACTTGAGTAAAAGTAGAAGTATTCAGATATTGTACTTGAGTAAAAGTAAAAGTACTCAGATCTTGTACTTGAGTAAAAGTAGAAGTACTCAGACCTTGTAGTAAAAGTAGAAGTACTCAGACCTTGTAGTAAAAGTAGAAGTACTCAGATCTTGTAGTAAAAGTAGAAGTACTCAGACCTTGTAGTAAAAGTAGAAGTACTCAGACCTTGTAGTACAAGTAGAAGTACTCAGACCTTGTAGTAAAAGTAGAAGTACTCAGATCTTGTAGTAAAAGTAGAAGTACTCAGATCTTGCAGTAAAAGTAGAAGTACTCAGATCTTGTACTTGAGTAAAAGTAGAAGTACTCAGATCTTGTACTTGAGTAAAAGTAGAAGTACTCAGATCTTGTACTTGAGTAAAAGTAGAAGTACTCAGATCTTGTACTTGAGTAAAAGTAGAAGTACTCAGATATTGTACCTGAGTAAAAGTAGAAGTACTCAGATCTTGTACTTAGTAAAAGTAGAAGTACTCAGATCCTGTACTTGAGTAAAAGTAGAAGTACTCAGATCTTGTACTTGAGTAAAAGTAGAAGTACTCAGATCTTGTACTTGAGTAAAAGTAGAAGTACTCTACTCAGATCTTGTACTTGAGTAAAAGTAGAAGTACTCAGATCTTGTACTGAGTAAAAGTAGAAGTACTCAGATCTCATACTAGAGTAAAAGTAGAAGTACTCAGATATTGTACTTGAGTAAAAGTAGAAGTACTCAGATCTTGTACTTGAGTAAAAGTAGAAGTACTCAGATCTTGTACTTGAGTAAAAGTAGAAATACTCAGATCTTGTACTTAGTAAAAGTAGAAGTACTCAGATCTCATACTAGAGTAAAAGTAGAAGTACTCAGATATTGTACTTGAGTAAAAGTAGAAGTACTCAGATCTTGTACTTGAGTAAAAGTAGAAGTACTCAGATCTTGTACTTGAGTAAAAGTAGAAATACTCAGATCTTGTACTTAGTAAAAGTAGAAGTACTCAGATCCTGTACTTGAGTAAAAGTAGAAGTACTCAGATCTTGTACTTGAGTAAAAGTAGAAGTACTCAGATCTTGTACTTGAGTAAAAGTAGAAGTACTCAGATCTTGTACTTGAGTAAAAGTAGAAGTACTCAGATCTTGTACTTGAGTAAAACTAGAAGTACTCAGATCTTGTACTTGAGTAAAAGTAGAAGTACTCAGATCTTGTACTTAGTAAAAGTAGAAGTACTCAGATCCTGTACTTGAGTAAAACTAGAAGTACTCAGATCTTGTACTTGAGTAAAAGTAGAAGTACTCAGATCTTGTACTTGAGTAAAAGTAGAAGTACTCAGTTATTGTACTTGAGTAAAAGTAGAAGTACTCAGATCTTGTACTTGAGTAAAAGTAGAAGTACTCAGATCTTGTTCTTGAGTAAAAGTAGAAGTACTCAGATCTTGTACTTGAGTAAAAGTAGAAGTACTCAGATCTTGTACTTGAGTAAAAGTAGAAGTACTCAGATCTTGTTCTTGAGTAAAAGTAGAAGTACTCAGATATTGTACTTGAGTAAAAGTAGAAGTACTCAGATCTTGTACTTGAGTAAAAGTAGAAGTACTCAGATCTTGTACTTGAGTAAAAGTAGAAGTACTCAGATCTTGTACTTGAGTAAAAGTAGAAGTACTCAGATCTTGTTCTTGAGTAAAAGTACTCAGATCTTGTACTTGAGTAAAAGTAGAAGTACTCAGATATTGTACTTGAGTAAAAGTAGAAGTACTCAGATCTTGTACTTGAGTAAAAGTAGAAGTACTCAGATCTTGTACTTGAGTAAAAGTAGAAGTACTCAGATCTTGTACTTGAGTAAAAGTAGAAGTACTCAGATCTTGTTCTTGAGTAAAAGTACTCAGATCTTGTACTTGAGTAAAAGTAGAAGTACTCAGATCTTGTACTTGAGTAAAAGTAGAAGTACTCAGATCTTGTACTTGAGTAAAAGTAGAAGTACTCAGATCTTGTACTTGAGTAAAAGTAGAAGTACTCAGATCTTGTACTTGAGTAAAAGTAGAAGTACTCAGATCGTGTACTTGAGTAGAAGTACTCAGATCTTGTTCTTGAGTAAAAGTAGAAGTACTCAGATCTTGTACTTGAGTAAAAGTAGAAGTACTCAGATCCTGTAATTGCGTAAAAGTAGAAGTACTCAGATCTTGTACTTGAGTAAAAGTAGAAGTACTCAGATCGTGTACTTGAGTAAAAGTAGAAGTACTCAGATCTTGTACTTGAGTAAAAGTAGAAGTACTCAGATCCTGTAATTGCGTAAAAGTAGAAGTACTCAGATCTTGTACTTGAGTAAAAGTAGAAGTACTCAGATCGTGTACTTGAGTAAAAGTAGAAGTACCAGAGTGTAGGAATACTCTGTTACAGTAAAAGTCCTGCATTCAAAATGTTCCTCAAGTGAAAGTATAAAAGTATTCTCATCTAAATATAGTGAAAGACAGTGAAAGTAGTCGTTGTGCAGATTGGTCCATTTCAGAATAATATATATGATATGTTTTATAATGATTGATCATGAAAGTGTTCTCAAAGCTGGTGAAGGTGCAGCTAGTCTGAAGTACTTGGTAGACTGCAGGGCAGCTGGTGGAGGTGCAGCTAGTCTGAAGTACTTTGTAGACTGCAGGGCAGCTGGTGAAGGTGCAGCTAGTCTGAAGTACTTGGTAGACTGCAGGGTAGCTGGTGGAGGTGCAGCTAGTCTGAAGTACTTGGTAGACTGCAGGGCAGCTGGTGAAGGTGCAGCTAGTCTGAAGTACTTGGTAGACTGCAGGGTAGCTGGTGGATCCACTCCACACCGTGTCCTGTCACAACAAGACCTCCAGAGTCCAGGCTCGCCTCAGGTGTCTGGTTTCAATGCTGCTGTGAGCCAAGTGACACGTCACCGTGATACTGCACACATATAGTGACAGATCACACACACACACACACACACACACACACACACACACACACACACACACACACGGCTGGCAGGCATCAGCACATCAGCGCAGAAGCACAGCCCAGACGTACAGGGAGTGTCAGTAACCAGACGCTGACACCACAGGTGAGCACATAACTACCAGATATCAACTGAAGCTCCGAGCGGAACACGGACCGGAGAGAATAACATTCCGTGCTGCAAGTCTTCCGACATATTCAAATTAAATATGCAAATGAGGCCTCAAGTGCTTGTTAGCATATTAATACATTCCAAGAACCAAAACGTGAACACTGGCGTACGTCATGTTTTAAAATACTGTTTTGTTTTGATGTTGAAGCCAAAGGTCTTTCCAGAAGGAAAACCCTTTCATTCCACAGATCAGTTGTATGCATTGTTTGAGTTTTAAAGTGTTTCAGAATGAGAGTGCTTGGTGTCAGCGTCTGTGGAAAGCTTCAGGACAGAGAGAGGAAGGAGGGCGTGGAGTGTGTGAGAGCTAAGGAAGAGATACACAGCCTTTACACGCATTATAAAAGCCCATCAAGAGACACAGCTGAACGGGACACTTCTTTAAACAACACGATGTTCCAGGTCATTACTCGCATGACGGTACTTCAGTTTGGATTTCATGTCTTCTGAAATGCTGTGTCTGGATATGCTGATGAGGCTAGCGATAAACCTCGGTGAACTCAGGAGATATTTGCGGACACAAATAGACCAAGTCAGTCAAATTAATAACAGGATGTATTCTTTCTAGTCTGCGGAGACATGTTGCGACATTGAAAAACAGAATATCAACAAACCTGCAGTTCCTCCCCTTTAAACCTGTCGTCGTGGAAACACCGTTGCTTGGTTGGATAACAATACAGAGTCACGTGTAGGTAAAGTATACCCAACAGACTGAATATATAAACGTGTTTACCACATGAGCGGTCCAGGAGACAGATCCACTCTCTCCCCTCCATCTTCCCCCTGAAGGGTTTCGGCCCAGAATACATTTCTGACCTCCTGCTAAACTATGAAGCATCCAGATCTCTCAGGTCTTCAGGGACTGGTCAGCTTCCTGTCCCCAGAGACAGATCTCACAGGTCTTCAGGGACTGGTCAGCTTCCTGTCCCCAGAGACAGATCTCTCAGGTCCTCAGGGACTGGTCAGCTTCCTGTCCCCAGAGACAGATCTCTCAGGTCCTCAGGGACTGGTCAGCTTCCTGTCCCCAGAGACAGATCTCTCAGGTCCTCAGGGACTGGTCAGCTTCCTGTCCCCAGAGACAGATCTCTCAGGTCTTCAGGGACTGGTCAGCTTCCTGTCCCCAGAGACAGATCTCTCAGGTCCTTCAGGGACTGGTCAGCTTCCTGTCCCCAGAGACAGATCTCTCAGGTCTTCAGGGACTGGTCAGCTTCCTGTCCCCAGAGACAGATCTCTCAGGTCTTCAGGGACTGGTCAGCTCCCTGTCCCCAGAGACAGATCTCTCAGGTCTTCAGGGACTGGTCAGCTTCCTGTCCCCAGAGGACAGATCTCTCAGGTCTTCAGGGACTGGTCAGCTTCCTGTCCCCAGAGACAGATCTCTCAGGTCTTCAGGGACTGGTCAGCTTCCTGTCCCCAGAGACAGATCTCTCAGGTCTTCAGGGACTGGTCAGCTTCCTGTCCCCAGAGACAGATCTCTCAGGTCTTCAGGGACTGGTCAGCTTCCTGTCCCCAGAGACAGATCTCTCAGGTCTTCAGGGACTGGTCAGCTTCCTGTCCCCAGAGACAGATCTCTCAGGTCTCAGGGACTGGTCAGCTTCCTGTCCCCAGAGACAGATCTCTCAGGTCTTCAGGGACTGGACTGGTCAGCTTCCTGTCCCCAGAGACAGATCTCACAGGTCTTCAGGGACTGGTCAGCTTCCTGTCCCCAGAGACAGATCTCTCAGGTCTCAGGGACTGGTCAGCTTCCTGTCCCCAGAGACAGATCTCTCAGGTCTTCAGGGACTGGTCAGCTTCCTGTCCCCAGAGACAGATCTCACAGGTCTTCAGGGACTGGTCAGCTTCCTGTCCCCAGAGACAGATCTCACAGGTCTTCAGGGACTGGTCAGCTTCCTGTCCCCAGAGACAGATCTCTCAGGTCTTCAGGGACTGGTCAGCTTCCTGTCCCCAGAGACAGATCTCACAGGTCTTCAGGGACTGGTCAGCTTCCTGTCCCCAGAGACAGATCTCTACAGGTCTTCAGGGACTGGTCAGCTTCCTGTCCCCAGAGACAGATCTCACAGGTCTTCAGGGACTGGTCAGCTTCCTGTCCCCAGAGACAGATCTCACAGGTCTTCAGGGACTGGTCAGCTTCCTGTCCCCAGAGACAGATCTCTCAGGTCCTCAGGGACTGGTCAGCTTCCTGTCCCCAGAGACAGATCTCTCAGGTCTTCAGGGACTGGTCAGCTTCCTGTCCCCAGAGACAGATCTCACAGGTCTTCAGGGACTGGTCAGCTTCCTGTCCCCAGAGACAGATCTCACAGGTCTTCAGGGACTGGTCAGCTTCCTGTCCCCAGAGACAGATCTCACAGGTCTTCAGGGACTGGTCAGCTTCCTGTCCCCAGAGACAGATCTCTCAGGTCTCAGGGACTGGTCAGCTTCCTGTCCCCAGAGACAGATCTCACAGGTCTTCAGGGACTGGTCAGCTTCCTGTCCCCAGAGACAGATCTCACAGGTCTTCAGGGACTGGTCAGCTTCCTGTCCCCAGAGACAGATCTCACAGGTCTTCAGGGACTGGTCAGCTTCCTGTCCCCAGAGACAGATCTCTCAGGTCTTCAGGGACTGGTCAGCTTCCTGTCCCCAGAGACAGATCTCTCAGGTCTTCAGGGACTGGTCAGCTTCCTGTCCCCAGAGTCAGAACTAAACATGGAGAAGCAGCGTTCAGTTATTATGCTCCAAACATCTGGAACAAACTCCCAGAAACCTGCCGGTCCGCTGCAACTCTGACTGTAATCTGAGGAGAGGTCTGCGTCCGGACAGATCCTCAATCCATCAATGTTTATCAGACAGCCCAATATCACACTGTTACCTTTGTCCCAGTGGACTTCGCAGTGTGCTCAGAGTATCAGCATGGCAACACGACCGTGCTTGACAACCCTCCCGGTTTCATAGCCCCCTCCCGGTGTCCTCCAGGAGGCACATGTCTCCCAACCTTCAGTTCCTGCCTCGGACTACCTTTCTTTATTAAACACATTGAAACTTTATTTGTGTCAGTCTCTGCTTTGGGGTCCTACGTAGGATCCCAACGCCACAGCGTCTCTTTAGTGGCGTGCGCGACTAGATAGTGACAGAAAAACGATTTCTGAGGTCTCAAGGTTGGCAAGTATGAATACGACACCCTCTGTCCTTAGACCCTCTGTCCTCAGACCCTCTGTCCTTAGACCCTCTGTCCTCAGACCCTCTGTCCTTAGACCCTCTGTCCTCAGACCCTCTGTCCTTAGACCCTCTGTCCTTACACCCTCTGTCCTTAGACCCTCTGTCCTTACACCCTCTGTCCTCAGACCCTCACATCGTCCAAGGAAACACTTCCAGAGAAACCCCTCAGTTTAAAGGGAACATGGGAGAAACCTCAGGGAGAGCAGCAGAGGAGGGATCCCTCTCCCAGGACGGACAGACGTGCAATAGATGCCGTGTGTAAATTGAAGAGATAATACATTTGCAACATAGACCGAATGTTAGGAAATGCATGTGTGTATAATGAGAAGATGAATCCACGAGGATGTCAACAATCCTGAGGAAGCCATCAGGGAAGCAGCGTGACGAGACCCAAGGCAGGACCGCAGAGACAGGTTCAGCCACGACTGGAAGTCCACGACTCAGATCAGGACTCAGGATAGAGGATCCAGGACTCAGGATAGAGGATCCAGGACTCAGGATAGAGGGTCCAGGACTCAGGATAGAGGATCCAGGACACAGGATAGAGGATCCAGGACTGAGGATAGAGGATCCAGGACTCAGGATAGAGGATCCAGGACACAGGACTCAGGATAGAGGATCCAGGACTCAGGATAGAGGATCCAGGACTCAGGATAGAGGATCCAGGACACAGGACTCAGGATAGAGGATCCAGGACTCAGGATAGAGGATCCAGGACTCAGGATAGAGGATCCAGGACTGAGGATAGAGGATCCAGGACTCAGGATAGAGGATCCAGGACTCAGGATAGAGGATCCAGGACACAGGACTCAGGATAGAGGATCCAGGACTCAGGATAGAGGATCCAGGACTCAGGATAGAGGATCCAGGACTCAGGATAGAGGTTCCAGGACTCAGGATAGAGGATCCAGGACACAGGATAGAGGATCCAGGACTGAGGATAGAGGATCCAGGACTCAGGATAGAGGATCCAGGACACAGGACTCAGGATAGAGGATCCAGGACTCAGGATAGAGGATCCAGGACTCAGGATAGAGGATCCAGGACACAGGACTCAGGATAGAGGATCCAGGACTCAGGATAGAGGATCCAGGACTCAGGATAGAGGATCCAGGACTCAGGATAGAGGATCCAGGACTCAGGATAGAGGTTCCAGGACTCAGGATAGAGGATCCAGGACTCAGGATAGAGGATCCAGGACTGAGGATAGAGGTTCCAGGACTCAGGATAGAGGATCCAGGACTCAGGATAGAGGGTCCAGGACTCAGGATAGAGGGTCCAGAACTCAGATAGAGGGTCCAGGACTCAGGATAGAGGATCCAGGACTCAGGATAGAGGATCCAGGACTCAGGATAGAGGATCCAGGACTCAGGATAGAGGTTCCAGGACTCAGGATAGAGGATCCAGGACTCAGGATAGAGGATCCAGGACTCAGGATAGAGGTTCCAGGACTCAGGATAGAGGATCCAGGACTCAGGATAGAGGGTCCAGAACTCAGATAGAGGGTCCAGGACTCAGGATAGAGGATCCAGGACTCAGGATAGAGGATCCAGGACTCAGGATAGAGGATCCAGGACTCAGGATAGAGGATCCCGGCGTAGATATAGATACAAAAGAGACATTTGGGGGAAGCTGGGTTATCGGAACATGAGAGAACACAGGTACAGACAGAGAGAAGGAAGAAGCAAGGTGTCCCCCGACAGTCTAAGCCCTTAGCAGCTAAACTAACGTGTCTACGTACATGCACTCCCTTAGGATAGGTTATGGGAACATTTGTACACAAACACTCGTTTAAACATTTAACACACACACACACACACACACACACACACACACCCGCAGGCCAAGGATGAGGTCGTCGCCACAGAAACCGAGCATTCAGAGCTCAGAGAGAAGATAAAATCTGTCCAGGGAAAAGCTCAGAGCTCAGAGAGAAGTGAAGGAAACACTTCCTATGAGGTGCAGATCTGTAATGCATTATACACACACACTGGTAAGTCTGCTTAAAGCACTGTATAGTTATATATACAAACACTCATACATATTCTTTCATAAAACATATTTGAACAGCTATGGGAACGACAAAAAGAAACATGTTAGCAGCAACTAGGAAGTATCTTGATGCTTCCCAGAATACTTCATACTAATTGGGGACGGGTGGCGCAGTGGTCTGTGCATCGGATCATCGGATCATCAGATCAAGGGGGGTGCTGGGGAACTCCAGTTCGATACCCGCCGCCACCGCCACCGCGTCAGGCCGTTGTGTCCTTGGGCAAGACACTTCACCTGAACTTGCTCCTGTGGGTAGTGAGCATTGGTAGCGTTGGTTTATTCAATGTCTCGCGGGAGGCCACGTATAGTGCGTCGCTGTTGGGTACATCCGATACTCAGAAAACGTCTGCAACGGGGGGAATACCACGTTCTTGTCCAAGAGATCCGCCTGGATGGTGTACTGTTTCAGCACATCTGCGACTCGCCATCTGCCTACGGTACGTTTTGTGTATTTCTACTTCTTTAATATGACTGTATATAAAGAGAGAGAATGCATGCAATGGATGAATGAAGTCTGTGATTTAGTTCAGATGAATGACATTAATTAAGATAGCTAGGTAAACGCAGTATTGCTCCCCTGTGTGTGTGTGTGTGTGTGTGTGTGTGTGTGTGTGTGTGTGTGTGTGTGTGTGTGTGTGTGTGTGTGTGTGTGTGTGTGTGTGTGTGTGTGTGTGCCTGTGGTGTAATTGTGTGTCTGTGGTGTAATTGTGTGTCTGTGGTATGTTGGTGTGTCTGTGATGTTGTGTGTGTGTGTGTGTGTGTGTGTGTGTGTGTGTGTGTGTGTGTGTGCCTGTGGTGTAATTGTGTGTCTGCGGTGTGTGTGTCTGCCTGTGGTGTAATTGTGTGTCTGTGATGTGTCTGTGGTATGTTTGTGTGTCTGCGTTGTGTGTGTGTGTCCGCCTGTGGTGTAATTGTGTGTCTGTGGTATGTTGGTGTGTGTGTCTGTGGTATGTCTGTGTGTGTGTCTGTCTGTGATGTGTGTGTGTCTGCCTGTGGTGTAATTGTGTGTCTGTGGTGTGTATGTGTCTGCCTGTGGTGTAATTGTGTGTCTGTGGTATGTTGGTGTGTGTGTCTGTGGTATGCTGGTGTGTGTGTGTGTGTGTGTGTGTGTGTGTGTGTGTGTGTGTGTGTGTGTGTGTGTGTGTGTGTGTGTGTGTGTGTGTGTGTGTGTGTGTGTGTGTGTGTGTGTGTGTGTGTGTGTGTGTGTGTGTGTGTGTGTCTGTGGTATGTTGGTGTGTGTGTGTGTGTGTGTGTGTGTGTGTGTGTGTGTGTGTGTGTGTGTGTGTGTGTGTGTGTGTGTGTGTGTGTGTGTGTGTGTGTGTGTGTGTGTGTGTGTGTGTGTGTGTGTGTCTGTGGTATGTTGGTGTGTGTGTGTCTGTGGTGTGTGTGTCTGCGTGGCGTATAACTTTTTAAATCATGTATATTACTTTTTTCTCAGGTACCTGGCAACCGGTGACTCGTACAGGACCATAGCATTCAGCTATCGGGTCGGGCATACAGCAGTGGCTGTCATCGTGAAGGAGGTTGCGGGTGCCATCATGAGGAGACCATGCCGGTACCACAGACGGAGGACTGGAGAGCCAACGCTGCTGGGTTCCTGGAGCGCTGGAACTTTCCAAATTGCGTTGGTGCCATTGATGGGAAGCACGTGGTGATCCAGGCTCCGGCACATTCTGGGTCCCTGTACTTCAACTACAAGTCCACCCACTCCTTGGTACTGCTGGCTGTCGTGGACGCCCAGTACCTCTTCAGGGTAGGGTATGCCCAGTACCTCTTCAGGGTAGTGGATGCCCAGTACCTCTTCAGGGTAGGGGATGCCCAGTACCTCTTCAGGGTAGGGGATGCCCAGTACCTCTTCAGGGTAGGGGATGCCCAGTACCTCTTCAGGGTAGGGGACGCCCAGTACCTCTTCAGGGTAGGGTATGCCCAGTACCTCTTCAGGGTAGTGGATGCCCAGTACCTCTTCAGGGTAGGGGATGCCCAGTACCTCTTCAGGGTAGGGGATGCCCAGTACCTCTTCAGGGTAGGGGATGCCCAGTACCTCTTCAGGGTAGGGGATGCCCAGTACCTCTTCAGGGTAGGGGATGCCCAGTACCTCTTCAGGGTAGTGGATGCCCAGTACCTCTTCAGGGTAGGGGATGCCCAGTACCTCTTCAGGGTAGTGGATGCCCAGTACCTCTTCAGGGTAGGGGATGCCCAGTACCTCTTCAGGGTAGTGGATGCCCAGTACCTCTTCAGGGTAGTGGATGCCCAGTACCTCTTCAGGGTAGTGGATGCCCAGTACCTCTTCAGGGTAGGGGATGCCCAGTACCTCTTCAGGGTAGTGGATGCCCAGTACCTCTTCAGGGTAGTGGATGTCGGAGGCTTTGGAAGGAGCAGCGACGGTGGGAGCCTGCGGAATTCTGCATTTGGAGAGGGCCTCAGAGATGGCAGTCTGCAGCTCCCACCTGACACCCTCATCCCAGGAGCAGAGCGGCTCGGCCTTCTCCCCCGTGTGTTCGTTGGAGATGAGGCTTTTCCGCTGCTGGACAACCTGCTGCGTCCGTTCCCTGGACGTCAGCTCACAGGAGGCTGTTCATCTACCGCTTCGGCCAGGTTGGTGGTTGAATGTGCGTTTGGCATCCTCTCATCCCAGTGGAGAATGTTCCGGCGTGTCATCACCACCAGCCCGGAGGTAACAGAGTTGTGTGTGAAGGCCACCTGTGTGTTGCACAACGTCCTCCGCAGGAAGACAATAGGAAGGTCATCACGCACACCTGTCGTCGCAGAGTCGAGTGATGAAGCTCCAACCCTGCGCGATGCACCTATGATGGGCTCCAACAACGCTACACGCCGATCCATCCAACTGCGGGAGACCGTCTGCTCCTATCTGAATGAGGAGGGTGTTGCCATGGCAGCATAACGTGGTGTAGGGTCACCATGGCTCCTCCAAACCAAAAGCTCTTTTAAGAGCTACCCATTTTCTTTAAAGAGCAAATGTTCCAAATGAACCATTTTAAAATCAAACATTGCTAATAAACATGTTTTCTTGAATTGATATTATTATATTATGATATGACTAACAACCTTTTTCTTTCAGCCCTGTTTTTACTGATAAACCACTCATAATTTCAATATGTTTTCACATGACCAATTACAGAAGAAAGCACATTATATATACCGACATACATGAAGCTTCTGGTATGTTGCAACTGACAAACCACATGAACAAGTGAAGACACGGTATAGCCATAACATACTTGAAATAATGTTTTATTTGGTGAATTTGAGTGAAGTGTGTGTGATGAGTGTAAAAAAATGTAATGTGGATCAGTATGTGTGAAAAAATTATAAAATTATACATTGTTCTCCTGGTCCACCTAAAAAATGAGCTGGTGTACCCCAAGGCGGACTCTTGCCCTCTGTGCCTTTGTCATCTGCCTCATGGTGGGCAAGAGGCTCTTGAAGAATTGAAAGTCCTCGTCCTCCTCCACCACTGGTGGGGTTGGCTGGGCCATTGGTCACAGCAGACAGCAGACTTCTTTCATCTTTTCTTGCAGACGTTCTCTAATGAAATGAAATGAAATAATAAAGTTAATAAATAATAAAGTGAATTTCGTTAATTTACTAAATTATTCCTCCATTAATGAATGCTATTTGTATGCTACATTCCATGCTGGCTAAATATAATGTCTATGCTTGATAGCTGTGAATCAAATCAAGTTTTATTTATATAGCACATTTATAAACGATGTTTGGTGGAGCCAAAGTGCTGTACATATAATAAAATTAGCCTACAGTAGAGACACTTTACAGCAAATACAACAGCACAGATTGTTCAGAATATCAGTATGAGAAAAACGACACCCTCTGCATGTATTATGTTATATATATTATGCTTATACTTATACTTATATTATATATAGTATTTTTTTATTATTATATTAATATATATTATATGTTATGCTACATTACTAGCTGGCTAAATATACTGCCTATGCTTGATAGCTGTGCATGTATTATATGTTATGTTATATATTATGCTTATACTTATAATAATTTTTTATTAATATATATGATATTGTAGTGCCGAGAGATATGGGAGTCGGAGGCGATCGAAGGTGGTCACCACAATATGTTGTTATGCTACATTACTAGCTGTCTGTTCAATGCTAAAACGAAGTAAACTGGATATAAACTCTCCAAACAGTTGAAAACCTACCAGTTTCACCAACTGTCTCTGCCACCTCCCGCCATGCCTGGTTCCTCCGGTTTAGGTCCCGGTAGGTGAACAGAGTACAGTCATACAAGACTGGGACATTTGCCACGGAAATGATTAATTTGTCCTCCATTTTCTGACATAAGGAAAATAGTCGAGACCTGCATACACGCGGTTTGATTGGTTGGTGCTTGTAATGACGGGAATTCAAAAACGGGATTTGATTGGCTGACGCCAGCTTCGAGCAAGCCTCGAGCCTAAAAAGTTGAACATTGTTGAACTACACTGCGCATGCTCAGAGTATTTTCCTATTTAATGTGTGTGGCAAAAAATAATGACCATAGGGGCAAAGAGCTGCCATCCCCACCATACGTCATCTCACAGCATTCAGAGCTGATTGGCTGTAAGTACGTGTGCCGCGAAAAGTGTGGTGTGTGAAGAGGAGACGAGAGAGCTGCAGTGACGTGTCCTAAAACCCGGAAGTAAGCTGCGCATGGCTTCCCTCCACAAAAAAGCAACGAGATTTCTCCATAGGATTTTAGAAAATAGCTCAAAATAAGGTCTGTGGGAAACGTAGCTGTTAGATAAATGCACGTTTTGTTCAGCCGGATAATATCCACATGTCTACCCTACTTTATCATTTTCGAATCAAAAATCTATTGATTAGATTAGATTTATGATAGACTTTTGAAACTACAAGAAGATAAGGAGGACTTTTACAAATAAGTAATAGAGATGTTTGTCCAGAGGGATAGGCAAATGGACTTCATCTTCAAGTCAAGGTAAGACCGCCATTTTATTGAAAATGGGATCTTACTAAGAGAGAACAATTCAATATTTAAATTATACAATTAAATGTTTTGGGTATCCTTCTGTTGAACTGTCTGTTTAAAATTAATCGAAGCATCAGACTAAAGAGGCTTTTGAAAATAATATTATATTTTGATTTAGGTCAAATTATAATACTTGTAAACCTGAAGAGTCAGAGCCTCAGCAGCCACGAACCGTCTCTGCAGAAGCTTATAGACATCTGAGTGCTTTGTGCCCCACCACTGTATATAAAGTACATGGTACATACAGTATTTCACTATGTGCACATTTTGACTTTAACTTCTTAGGTTTGTATAAATATTTCTATTGTATTTTTTATTGGATCATTTTACGTTTATTGGTATTTAATATGAATCTTTAATCTGTCCATGATATATTATCTCTTAGATTTACTCTTGCTTCTTGTGTTTATATAAATATCTTTATTTTTGTAATTGCTATCACTTATATCCTTTTGTATATATATATTATTATTATTTTTGTATTATCTTTTATTTTTATTTTATTGTAAAATGTAGGAAATGTCACAAAGCCCAATTTCCCTAATAAATAAATTCACAATAAAATGCTTTGTATTGTGTTAGGATGATTGTTTTAAATCATATAAACATTTATGAGTGCTTATAATTATACAGAACGGATGATAACGTGTTATAAGTACGTTTATACAGTAATGCATTATCGACTTTTCCTCAAATTACCCTGAGAGAGAAGGGTCTGCTTTTAGAGAATGCCGTTACATAATGCAGCGTGATTATATCAGCATTTTGAGCATCAATAATAAATGCAACGGTAAAACTAGACCAGCTACTGCCCCTAAAATGGAAAAAAACCATCATTTTAAATCAGTCTGTGTGCATTTACTTATACTACATAAAGGATACTTAGTCACAAGTGAAAGAAATACAGTTAAACCTCTGAAAACGGGCCGTATTTAATGTAATATCTGAGTTGTTATCATTGAATGAAGTCGGTCTCATTTTGGAAGTGAATTGGAGCATTGGGTTGCATCACACTGATGTTACCTAGCAACAAGCTACTGTGGCAAATCCCAGCTGATCTCTGAAGTCGAATCTCACTGTAATGAAATGCAAGCAGAGGTGGGAAGTATATTTACTCAAGTACAGTACATGAGGACAATTTGTAGGTACTTTTACTCCACTACATGTATTTTAATACTTTTAGTTACTTCACAGGTGTGGATGAATGATGTGAAATATAATCAAGTGTTGAATCAGACTTTAGTTCCACCTGGAGTGGATCCACCAGCTACCCTGCAGTCTACAAAGTACTTCAGACTAGCTGCACCTTCACCAGCTACCCTGCAGTCTACAAAGTACTTCAGACTAGCTGCACCTTCACCAGCTGCCCTGCAGTCTACAAAGTACTTCAGACTAGCTGCACCTTCACCAGCTTTGAGAACACTTTCATGATCAATCATTATAAAACACATCATATATATTATTCTGAAATGGACCAATCTGCACAACGACTACTTTTACTGTGACAGAGTATTCCTACACTCTGGTACTTCTACTTTTACTCAAGTACAAAACCTGAGTACTTCTACTTTTACTCAATACAAGATCTGAGTACTTCTACTTTACTCAAGAACAAGATCTGAGTACTTCTACTTTTACTCAAGTACAGGATCTGAGTACTTCTACTTTCACTCAAGTACAAGATCTGAGTACTTCTACTTGTACTCAAGTACAAGATCTGAGTACTTCTACTTTTACTCAAGTACAAGATCTGAGTACTTCTACTTTTACTCAAGTACAAGATCTGAGTAATTCTACTTTTACTCAAGAACAATATCTGAGTACTTGTACTTTTACTCAAGTACAAGATCTGAGTACTTCTACTTTTACTCAAGTACAAGATCTGAGTAATTCTACTTTTACTCAAGAACAATATCTGAGTACTTGTACTTGTACTCAAGAACAATATCTGAGTACTTCTACTTTTACTCAAGAACAAGATCTGAGTACTTCTACTTTACTCAAGAACAAGATCTGAGTACTTCTACTTTACTCAAGAACAAGATCTGAGTACTTCTACTTTTACTCAAGTACAAGATCTGAGTACCTGTACTTTTACTCAAGAACAAGATCTGAGTACTTCTACTTTCACTAAAGTACAAGATCTGAGTACTTCTACTTTTACTCAAGTACAGGATCTGAGTACTTCTACTTTTACTCAAGAACAAGGTCTGAGTACTTCTACTTTTACTCAAGTACAGGATCTGAGTACTTCTACTTTTACTCAAGAACAGGATCTGAGTACTTCTACTTTTACTCATCTGAGTACTTCTACTTTTACTCAAGTACAGGATCTGAGTACTTCTACTTTTACTCAAGAACAGGATCTGAGTACTTCTACTTTTACTCATCTGAGTACTTCTACTTTTACTCATCTGAGTACTTCTACTTTTACTCATCTGAGTACTTCTCCAAATACGTGCAGACACGTTGATGCATCTAAATAACCTCGCGTGGTAACTCCGCAGCAGCCTCAGCCCTCCTGACTACCCAGAGGCTCCGCTGTAAAAACACTGCCCTCCACTGGCTACACGTTAAATAATGTACACACCTTGAGTTACGTGAAGCTGGTGTGAGGTTGGGGTTTTCAGAGAGAAACTCCGCGAGGTCTGAAGGCTTCTGTTACCTAGCAACAGTTATCAATAACAAGACGCTGCTCTCCAGACAGGAATAATGGAGAGGAAGTCAGGAGGGATTTAAGGCTGCTTTCTCATTTGGTTAATCACATACAGTCTACGGGTAAAGTATGTTGTATTATGTAAGGGGAACAGTAGTACGGTATACGTCCACCTTTGTATATTCGCAGCTTGCAAGATAAACATCTTTAAATAATAAACACATCCCAGGTACTTATGAAGACAATTCAGTTTGGTGTTTCAAGATGTAATTCAACTCAAATTATGTCAGTATTTTCATTATAAATTGTACTTTTATCGCATTTTAAATTATTTTCATTTATATTTTATTACTTTTGTTTTATTATATTTTAATTATCAGTTTAAAAATTATTCGATGCATTTTATTTTCTATTTCTTTAATTATAAAAAATGTCAGCTTTGTAATGTAAGGCATGTTGCTTTCCCTTGTTTTTTATACTGAGTGTTCAAAATAAAAGTTGGCATCTGGACAAAGAAGGTCAATACGTTTATTTTTAAAGGGGGAATAGTTCCTCACAAATATACAGACAAAGCTTTTGGTGTTGTTTACAATCAATCATGAGTAGTGATTTTTTGTTTGGTTATAAACACTATAGCTATATTTCGCTTTATATTATTTAATAGTTAATCATTTATTTTCTAGCTGTTTATCGTGAATGTATTCTTAGTTAAATGGACAAACAGTGATTATTGTCTGGGCTTGGATCCTTTAAGATTCGCTAACTTTGCCTCAGTATTATTTTATGTTAATTATCGGATTGTGGCCGCTACCACTGGGGTTACACATGTTCACTACAGATATTTAAATATATACATTTAGGAATCTGTACCACACATAATCTCCTCTTATTAAAACAAAGTGTGCATGTGAAGGACCAGGGTACAGAAAAACCAGGAGTGCAGGTTGAGGTGCAAAGATACGGATTTTATTGACCCAATATATGTACAGTTTTAAGATGGGTAATAAAATCAATTAGGTTTAAACAAAAAGCTGTAGATATCAACAGACACAATCTAGCATGTAAACGCATACGCAGAACGTCACCAAAATGGGTGACATCCTGTATGCTCTTCTGTCCAAGAGCAACTCACATACCCCCCCTCACATACCCCCCCTCCTCTCCACACTGCAGGAATGTATAGCACTACTGGTCAGTCCATTATTGCATGCAGGGGGAAGAGGCTCTAAAAAGGGGTGGCTTCATTCAATGGAGTGGCCTCTTCAAACACCCCTCAGGGTTTGAGAGGAATGGCGTAGTCCAATTAGCTGACACGTCTATAAAGGCAGGTGGTTTCCATCAGCTCAGCCTTTTGCCAGCAGCGAGGTGAGCTGTAAGACGCTGACCACAGGATTACACACAACACAACTCACAATAGATATTTTAATCAATGTGTAATGTAAACAAAATCATAACCTTTACGTTGTGTTCTTTTGTAGCCCTCACAGTGCACCAAAAGTAAGCATCCTCAAGATAATGAAGAAACAGTTTTGGTAAAAACACTCTCTGGGGACGGTGAGTGTAATACCTCTTCTTGGCCACAGGGGGAGCCATACATCAAAGAGCCATGAGGGAGAGATGGTAATGTTGATCTCAATCCAAAAAGGCAAGCACATGCGTGTTCATGTCCACTCTGACAACGAGCTGCATGCAAATCCTGAAGGGGACGAAACATGTATTTTATCTACCGGAAAAAAAGTCACGTTACATTTCGTTGTTTTACATAATTTGTCTTTGGATCTTATGGCTCCGTTCCTTTCCGGGAGCCGTTCAAAAGAGACGTTTTTTAAGTGGAGATTATTTGTTGACTCTGCTTTAAATGATAAGTGCATCCAAATGCTGCTGCGTCTTCGGCTCGTTTTTTCACCCGAAGAACACGTCGTCTCCCTGGACCGCTGAAGAGCGGCTCTCACCAAGTACGACTCGGCTCCCTTCGTTCGTACCCAAGAGCCGTCAAGAGAATCGGATCGTTCGTGGACGTAACATCACTACGAGCTACTGCTTTAAGGAACATTCAGAAAAGACAACAAAGACAAAGACACGCAGCATTCGTTAGTGTAGTGAATATGTTTGAGTATAATAAATGATATATATTGCACATGTGTAGGAGGAGGACTAAGCGGTAAGAGTTCAGGGTTACGCAGCGTCCACGCGGCGGCGCGCGTTGAAGCTTGCCGGCGGGCGTGTCTGAAACTCGACCAACAACCAATCACATTCATCTCGCGCCCCGGACACACAAGCAGCGGTTTGATTGGCTAGAGCTTGTACTGGCATACGATTTGATTGGCTGGCGCTTCCGTCGACGCTTCAAAACTGAACTTTTCTCAACTTTTGAAGCGAGCAACGGAGGCAACGCTCCCACAATGCAGTTCGGCAAAGCGTGACCTGAATGGGAAGAAGCTTCACCGCACGCCGCCGTGTGGACGGCCGGTACATTGCTCTGGGGAGGAAACTGTCTTTGAGTCCGTTTGTCTTTCCGTTAATGAAACATTAAAGACAAATAAGTAAAACGACAAAATGTAAGTAGTGTTGCATTTTATCGTTTTACTTATTTGTCTTTATTTGTATTCTAGTGTTCGTAATGTGTGCTTTTCTTCTTACCCTACGTCCACACGGCAGCGGCGCGTTGAAGCTTGCCGGTGGGCGTGTCTGGCGTGCGACCAACAACCAATCACATTCATCTCCCGCCCCGGACACACAAGCACGCGGTTTGATTGGCGAGAGCTTGTACTGGCATATGGTTTGATTGGCTGGCGCTTCCGTCGACGCTTGAGGCGACGCGACGGAAGGCAACGCGACGGAACCACAATGCAGTTCGGCAAAGCCTGACGCTTCCCATTCACAGTGAACGTTGAAGCGTCTCCGTTGAAGCACGCGACGCTGCCGTGTGGACGAACTGTTATTGTTCATGTGTTAGCTCCTTTTGTATTAGTGCATGCTTTTTCTGTCCCTGAAAGCCACTTTTTTATGGTCTTATAGTCTTTCCCCGCCGTGGGACTAATAGAGGATTTCTGATTCTGATTGAATTATTTCCTAACATTTTTTAAGATAAATAATAATAACATAAGAAAATAATAATATGGAAAAAGTCAAATGAGATTCAAAATGTAGAAAATAAAGGATAATTGGGAGGACTAAAAGCAAGCATTTTGTGACAGTTGCTCTGTTTGAGAATAAATACAAATATTAATAAATAAATAAAAATGGAATAAAAAATATTAAGAAGGTAAAGTAACTACAAAATATATATAATAAAGTAAAATAGAATAGAATAAAGACATGTCTAATACAAAATAAAATAGAGCAAAATAAAACTGAATAAGGACATTATATATATATATATATATATATATATATATATATATATATATACGTAAGAGGTTAAAGTATGTGTGCACATTGTACTCCAATATGAAACACGATAAACAGAGGCTGTGGTCTTGTATCCTCAATAAGTGCACCCCCATCAGCCTTACACCAATAAGGATCATGCAGGCTGCTCAATGCACTCAGCTTAACGGTTTATCAATGTCAACAAAAATACAACAAAAATATTAATATAAACGCAAGAGGTAAAAGTGAATGGTACTAATATACAATATACATGTATATAACATGTACGTAATGGGTTCAAAAACAGAGGTTGTTGTTGTTGCTGCTTCCTTGTATTTTCCATGATCTCACCCCATCAGCTTTACAGTAATAAGGATAATGCAGGCTGCTCAATTCACTCAGCTTAACGGTTTATCAATGTGAGGGGGGGGGGGGGGGGGGGCATTGATGTGTTTTTAGGAAATCACCCATTAGCCAGTGGCAGTTCAAAGCCCCAACAGACTGAGGCCTGTGCTCCGAAGCCGGTTCAACAGACCCTGGATATGGGAAATGGACTGTACTTGTATAGCGCTTTATCCAGTCTTTAAGACATACATGTCGTTCACCCATTCACACAGAGCAGTGCCCCTTACTCTAGGACCTAACATGCACACACCGTTGGCCATCGGGAGCAACTCAGGGTTAACATGTTGGCTGCACGGGCTGGGATCGAACCCACAACCTTCTGGTGGAAAGACGACCGCACTCCCTCACAGCCACAGTCGCCCTATGTTTGAGTTATCTGGCTTGGAGGTGGGGGAGGTAATTCACTTCAGAAACACTTGTTATATTCCATGGAACGCTCTTAACGTCCCGACAGCAATGAATATCTGAAGTGCTTTGACAAAAAATACATAAATAAATTTCACCAGTGGAAGCCGTGACGCTGTAGAAAGCTCGACCAATCATCTGAGCCGGCTAAAGTAACTGGACGGCCTACCTGCCTGTCAGCCTTCCATCGGGGCTCAAACTTACCTCGTGCCCTCATTGGTCATGTGTGCGTTCGTGTGTGTTGGAGGAGGGGCTCTGTGAGGAAGTGGCAGATTTTCAAATTCTAGCACTCAGCTGGTTTCTCCAAAATGACCCCACCTTTAACGAACCCGAAACAAACGCGCTCTCGCTAAGCGGTCCTACGACGCTGGTTCACGTGAAAGGGGCGGGGCTAGCAACATTTGACCAATCACAAACATGGACACGCGTACTGACAGTGTCATACTTCCTGAATGAAAAGTCAACTATAATATTAGACAAATATGAAGAAGTTAAACTTTAAACATCTCTGGAGCAGGCTAGCCATTCAGCATAGGTTACCATGGAGACCGACCCCGGTAAGAAGTGAACCGGCGCCGTAGGACCGGAAGCCCAGACTTTACCCTGAAGCATAGGCTACTTGCCAACCCTCCCGGTTTTCGCGGGAGACTCCCGATTTCACTGCCCTCTCCCGGTTTCCTCCCGGGTCATATTTCTGACAAAATCAGATTTACTCACGACTGTTTCCACTCGGACTTTAATATACAGCTACACCATTGTTTGGTTTCCATGGTAGCGCGTCTCTTTAGTAGCGCGCGCAACTGAAAGTCTGAGAGGGTGAGGAAGAAGATAGTCACAGAAAACAGAACAAGAATCGACAACTCGACCATTTACTCAAGACTGTTTCCACTCGGACTTTAATATACAGCTACACCATTGTTTGGTTTCCATGGTAGCACGTCTTCGTAATCCGGCTTGGTAGTACAGGCCTCTGGAATACTTTACCTGCTGCTCTTAGATCCCCGTCATCATTGGGTATGTTAAGCTTTATCGT
This sequence comes from Pseudochaenichthys georgianus, assembly GCF_902827115.2. Taxonomy (NCBI): domain Eukaryota; kingdom Metazoa; phylum Chordata; class Actinopteri; order Perciformes; family Channichthyidae; genus Pseudochaenichthys; species Pseudochaenichthys georgianus. The sequence goes on from NW_027262987.1 coordinate 22,041, forward strand.
CTCGTATGTATTACTTCACGTGCTCTGTCCTTGCTTGTCATGCTTTGCTTTCTGTTATTCCGTCATGTATGTCAGTCACACGTTGCTTTTGTCGGGACCCCCTTGAAAAGGAGACGGGGTTTATCCTAATAATTACATTTCTACAGACCCCCCCCGGAGCCTTGGACTGAGCGGCAGCTGTGACCCACTTCCTTTGTGCTTCGTCAGCTCAGGGGGCTTTGTTTGTAATCATCAGAGGAGAAGACCCTCCCCCAATATCCTGACCTCATCTGTCCACACACACACACACACACACACACACACACACACACACACACACACACACACACACACACACACACACACACACACACACACACATATTAAACGCCTTATATTAAACCCCTAACCTTTAACCTTAATTTACCTAAACATAATCCCAACCCTAATCTATGCTTTCTTTCCAAATTAGCCGCTTGGGGAATGTATTCTGCTGTATAGTGTGTATATTCTGTGTACTCTTTATGTATTATTCACTTATTCCTGGAACGTTCTCGCACCATGAGGTCGATTTCACTTTTTCATTGTTATGTGAAGTTTATTCCGTCACGTTGTTGAAGGAGGCGGGGCTTCGGTTTCACAACAAAGCCTTTGAACCGCTGGATATCTGAATCTAAAGTCGTTAGAAAGCAGTTCTCACTTTTGGACACTTCCGATACGTTCACGTTCACATGTTGACTGTTACGACCCGATAAGTACTCGATCTCAAGTACTCAGATCTTGTACTTGAGTAAAAGTATAAGTACTCAGGTCTTGTACTTGAGTAAAAGTAGAAGTACTCAGATATTGTACTTGAGTAAAAGTAGAAGTACTCAGATCTTGTACTTGAGTGAAAGTAGAAGTACTCAGATCTTGTACTTGAGTAAAGTAGAAGTACTCAGATCTTGTACTTGAGTAAAGTAGAAGTACTCAGATCTTGTACTTGAGCAAAAGTAGAAGTACCAGAGTGAACATCAGCAGGAGAGGACTCTTTAAAGTAGAGACACTACATACTGATATACACCTGAACATCAGCAGGAGAGGACTCTTTAAAGTAGAGACACTACATACTGATATACACCTGAACATCAGCAGGAGAGGACTCTTTAAAGTAGAGAGTCTACATACTGATATACACCTGAACATCAGCAGGAGAGGACTCTTTAAAGTAGAGACACTACATACTGATATACACCTGAACATCAGCAGGAGAGGACTCTTTAAAGTAGAGACACTACATACTGATATACACCTGAACATCAGCAGGAGAGGACTCTTTAAAGTAGAGACACTTCATACTGATATACACCTGAACATCAGCAGGAGAGGACTCTTTAAAGTAGAGACACTACATACTGATATACACCTGAACATCAGCAGGAGAGGACTCTTTAAAGTACAGACACTACATACTGATATACACCTGAACATCAGCAGGAGAGGACTCTTTAAAGTACAGACACTACATACTGATATACATCTGAACATCAGCAGGAGAGGACTCTTTAAAGTAGAGACACTACATACTGATATACACCTGAACATCAGCAGGAGAGGACTCTTTAAAGTAGAGACGCTACATACTGATATACACCTGAACATCAGCAGGAGAGGACTCTTTAAAGTAGAGACACTACATACTGATATACACCTGAATATCAGCAGGAGAGGACTCTTTAAAGTAGAGACACTACATACTGATATACACCTGAACATCAGCAGGAGAGGACTCTTTAAAGTAGAGACACTACATACTGATATACACCTGAACATCAGCAGGAGAGGACTCTTTAAAGTAGAGACACTACATACTGATATACACCTGAACATCAGCAGGAGAGGACTCTTTAAAGTAGAGACATCACATACTGATATACACCTGAACATCAGCAGGAGAGGACTCTTTAAAGTAGAGACATCACATACTGATATACACCTGAACATCAGCAGGAGAGGACTCTTTAAAGTAGAGACACTACCCGCTGATATACACCTGAACATCAGCAGGAGAGGACTCTTTGAAGTAGAGACACTACATACTGATATACATCTGAACATCAGCAGGAGAGGACTCTTTAAAGTAGAGACACCACATACTGATATACACCTGAACATCAGCAGGAGAGGACTCTTTAAAGTAGAGACACTACATACTGATATACACCTGAACATCAGCAGGAGAGGACTCTTTAAAGTAGAGACACTACATACTGATATACACCTGAACATCAGCAGGAGAGGACTCTTTAAAGTAGAGACACTACATACTGATATACACCTGAACATCAGCAGGAGAGGACTCTTTAATGTAGAGACACTACATACTGATATACACCTGAACATCAGCAGGAGAGGACTCTTTAAAGTAGAGACACTACATACTGATATACACCTGAACATCAGCAAGAGAGGACTCTTTAAAGTACAGACACTACATACTGATATACACCTGAACATCAGCAGGAGAGGACTCTTTAAAGTACAGACACTACATACTGATATACATCTGAACATCAGCAGGAGAGGACTCTTTAAAGTAGAGACACTACATACTGATATACACCTGAACATCAGCAGGAGAGGACTCTTTAAAGTAGAGACACTACATACTGATATACACCTGAACATCAGCAGGAGAGGACTCTTTAAAGTAGAGACACTACATACTGATATACACCTGAACATCAGCAGGAGAGGACTCTTTAAAAGTAGAGACACTTCATACTGATATACACCTGAACATCAGCAGGAGAGGACTCTTTAAAGTAGAGACACTACATACTGATATACACCTGAACATCAGCAGGAGAGGACTCTTTAAAGTAGAGACACTACATACTGATATACACCTGAACATCAGCAGGAGAGGACTCTTTAAAGTAGAGACACTACATACTGATATACACCTGAACATCAGCAGGAGAGGACTCTTTAATGTAGAGACACTACATACTGATATACACCTGAACATCAGCAGGAGAGGACTCTTTAAAGTAGAGACACTACATACTGATATACACCTGAACATCAGCAAGAGAGGACTCTTTAAAGTACAGACACTACATACTGATATACACCTGAACATCAGCAGGAGAGGACTCTTTAAAGTACAGACACTACATACTGATATACATCTGAACATCAGCAGGAGAGGACTCTTTAAAGTAGAGACACTACATACTGATATACACCTGAACATCAGCAGGAGAGGACTCTTTAAAGTAGAGACACTACATACTGATATACACCTGAACATCAGCAGGAGAGGACTCTTTAAAGTAGAGACACTACATACTGATATACACCTGAACATCAGCAGGAGAGGACTCTTTAAAAGTAGAGACACTTCATACTGATATACACCTGAACATCAGCAGGAGAGGACTCTTTAAAGTAGAGACACTACATACTGATATACACCTGAACATCAGCAGGAGAGGACTCTTTAAAGTACAGACACTACATACTGATATACATCTGAACATCAGCAGGAGAGGACTCTTTAAAGTAGAGACACTACATACTGATATACACCTGAACATCAGCAGGAGAGGACTCTTTAAAGTAGAGACACTACATACTGATATACACCTGAACATCAGCAGGAGAGGACTCTTTAAAGTAGAGACACTACATACTGATATACACCTGAACATCAGCAGGAGAGGACTCTTTAAAAGTAGAGACACTTCATACTGATATACACCTGAACATCAGCAGGAGAGGACTCTTTAAAGTAGAGACACTACATACTGATATACACCTGAACATCAGCAGGAGAGGACTCTTTAAAGTAGAGACACTACATACTGATATACACCTGAACATCAGCAGGAGAGGACTCTTTAAAGTAGAGACACTACATACTGATATACACCTGAACATCAGCAGGAGAGGACTCTTTAATGTAGAGACACTACATACTGATATACACCTGAACATCAGCAGGAGAGGACTCTTTAAAGTAGAGACACTACATACTGATATACACCTGAACATCAGCAAGAGAGGACTCTTTAAAGTACAGACACTACATACTGATATACACCTGAACATCAGCAGGAGAGGACTCTTTAAAGTACAGACACTACATACTGATATACATCTGAACATCAGCAGGAGAGGACTCTTTAAAGTAGAGACACTACATACTGATATACACCTGAACATCAGCAGGAGAGGACTCTTTAAAGTAGAGACACTACATACTGATATACACCTGAACATCAGCAGGAGAGGACTCTTTAAAGTAGAGACACTACATACTGATATACACCTGAACATCAGCAGGAGAGGACTCTTTAAAAGTAGAGACACTTCATACTGATATACACCTGAACATCAGCAGGAGAGGACTCTTTAAAGTAGAGACACTACATACTGATATACACCTGAACATCAGCAGGAGAGGACTCTTTAAAGTAGAGACACTACATACTGATATACACCTGAACATCAGCAGGAGAGGACTCTTTAAAGTAGAGACACTTCATACTGATATACTACTCAATAGTAGTGGCTCGTGAGGCAGTCTGCAACATAAAACAAAAGTACTCAACACGTAGGCACTAAACTGTGATCATACATTTATTGCCACAATCATAAAACCTACACTGGAGGACAGGTAAACAAACAAACAGACGGAGGGGACTTGGGCCAACCACACCACGGGCCGTAGGATCCAGAGCCTTCCTCCGCTACCCACAATCACGGGAGAAATAAAGCCGTGAAGACCTAACGCTAACACGCCCTCCAGGAAACACAACAAAAAGGCAAAAGAGCTCCGACACAGCAGAGACATCCGGAGTCGTGATCGGGCCCTCCTTCTCCTTCAGTCTCCTCTTTTATGCTCGGCTGAGTGGCAACTGGGAACACCTGAGGAAGGCGGAGCCAGCTGTACCTGCACAGCAGAGAGAGCAAAGAGGACAACAAAAGGGGGGGGGGGGGGAGTACGTAACATTGACCCATAATATATTTGATCGTATAACCCTTTATTGAATTGCGTAGTTGAGTGGTTTAGCTTCTTAGGGCGAGACACTTGATCGCACGACCTCCATATTGGAAATAAACAAATATAAGAAAACACTTATTGTCGCCTTTAATTTCTGCACCAATAGTTCTCTTAAAAGGTAGTTTGGGTAGAAGTACACATCCATTAGCAACTTGTTAGCCACTAAGATGCAGTATTTGTTTTATACAACTTGTCAGGGAATAATTTCGCCCGACATGTTGACCTTTCGCCCTCTATCCCCCTTAAGGAGGGGCAAGTTGCTGATGTTCCCAGTTTGTGACGGGCAGCTCTCGGGCAGAGATAGATATTGTCGTGGGACACCTGGAACATCCTTCTCGGGGCGTAGATGACCTCGAGCCGTAAGAGACAACAACGGTGATCCAGTGTCCTCAGCTGTTCAGTCTCTCTATTGAAGAATGTTGATTATTACCCTCTCTAGTTAACCCTGGAGCGACAGGAGGCGCTTCAGGATCGATGGTGGCATCTCTCCCGTGTGGTCGGACCGTCCACACGGCGGCGTGCGTTGAAGCTTGCCGGCGGGCGTGTCTGACACTCGACCAACAACCAATCACGTGAATCTCCCGCCCCGACACACACGCAGCGCAGCAGAACCTGACCCTGGAGCGCCGGCCTCTTTATTTACTTACTCCTCTTCATCCCCTATGGGTATTAAGGCTGAGAAGAGAACCCTCCATCGTATTCAGTCCTTAGCAATATGCTGCGCCTCCCAGGTAGGGATGGGCACCGAGCCCCGGTGTTAAAGACAGCGGTAACGTTAAGCTCCGACGTTATCAGACTTTTTATCGGTACAGGAGACATTTAAAAAAGATATGTCATATGTATTATTGCTACATACACATTATATCGCAGTTTTAGTTTCACCAACTCCGTTTCTAATATGCAATGAGACTACAACATGCGTCTATGATGTATTTTCGAGCTTTCCAATCCAGATGAGATCTCTCTGTCCCGTCTGTGTGCGAGGGGGCGGGCCGTTCGTAAAGGTCTCCTGACTGTGTTACAGACTGTCATCCTGGTTAGTGGTGACTCTGGGTTCTGTCTTCAGGACACAGTGTTGGATTGTTTGTTAATTGGATGGGACTTGATTGGATTCAATATTAGAGTAATTTTCTCGTTTGTGTGTTTGTTTAAATATATTTGACCTTTGTTTATGTGATTGAATGATTTACTCAAATAAAAAGGTTGATGAATTATCATCTAATGATTTGTATGATGTTTTATTTATGTTAAAGGTCACTTTGAATGATTTTAACTAATGATAATGTAGAAATAAAAAAATTCGGGACGGTCCACATTAATTTCGGGACGGATCCGGGAGGATGGGGAACAAGGTTAGTCGAGAGCCCTGCTCCCGTTGCTCCAGAAGTTTCCCCCACACAGCTCATATGGATTTGCCTTGATCCTGAAATCCCTAACACTTCTTGAGTGAAATCCAGCTGCCTCATGGGCAAGTCGATCATAATAATAATAATAATAATAATTAAATATTTTACTCCTAAGGTCGAGACACTGAAATAAACAACATGAATAAACGACATGAGTCACAAAGCTTTTTCTAATTAGCCTTCAGCCGATGAATGTCAGCCTGACGGCCTGCGAACACGCAGCATTACGAACCGCTGAGTGCGTGACATGTATCCTGTGTTCGGCTGCCATGGACCAAAACACAGCAATTATATTAGCAATTCTGGATAATATGAATAATCTAATTTGATTCGGTCACGTAAATATATGCATAACATGAAGAAGAAATACAGACCACAAAACAGATACAGATAAGGTTTAGTAATATCACAAAGTAAATTATTACTGCATTATTATTTTACTTAAAGTCAGCATTAAAATGACTTGAGTGCTTACAATATCCCACCCGTTTCTTTAAATTTAAAAACTCTATTTAAAACTCTAATTTATTTTCATTACTTTGTGTCGGTCATTATTTCAGTCGAGCTTATTATGTGTATAAATGTTGGAAAATTCAGCAGTTTTCTATTGAAAAAGTAAAATAGAAAAGTATTCTTAAAAAATATTAAAAAACACGTAACTTATTAAAGCGGTCGTCCTACCTGCCGCGAGCTGCCACTCGGAGTCACTGGGTGTGGAGACCATAGAAAGGAAATAAGACTTTAACAAAACTACTGACATTAATGACAATATTCACAAATAGAAAAAGTACCACGATTCTAGAATAACGATGTGTGTCCTGCTCATCTGGTTTAGCAATAAAGTGCTTTGTGATTTGGCGACATAAGCTTTTGGATGTTTTAGATTTCCAATACAAAACAACACTTTGTTCATGGTGACCTGGGAAGGGCGAATCTGGATAATGAGTACTTTTACTTTTGGTACTTTAAGTAGGCTATATTTTGATGCTAATACTTTTCTACAGGCCTACAACATATGAGTACTTCTACTTTTACTCAAGTTCCAGATCTGAGTACTTCTACTCAACTACAAGATCTGAGTACTTCTACTTTTACTCAAGTACCAGATCTGAGTACTTCTACTTTTACTCAAGTTCCAGATCTGAGTACTTCTACTTTTACTCAAGTACCAGATCTGAGTACTTCTACTTTTACTCAAGTACAAGATCAGAGTACTTCTACTTTTACTCAAGTTCCAGATATGAGTACTTCTCCTAACTACAAGATCTGAGTACTTATACTCTTACTCAAGTACCAGATCTGAGTACTTCTACTTTTACTCAAGTTCCAGATCTGAGTACTTCTACTTTTACTCAAGTTCCAGATCTGAGTACTTCTACTTTTACTCAAGTTCCAGATCTGAGTACTTCTACTTTTACTCAAGTTCCAGATCTGAGTACTTCTACTTTTACTCAAGTACCAGATCTGAGTACTTCTACTTTTACTCAAGTACCAGATCTGAGTACTTCTACTTTTACTCAACTACAAGATCTGAGTACTTCTACTTTTACTCAAGTACAAGATCTGAGTACTTCTACTCTTACTCAAGTTCCAGATCTGAGTACTTCTCCTAACTACCAGATCTGAGTACTTCTACTTTTACTCAAGTTCCAGATCTGAGTACTTCTACTTTTACTCAAGTACCAGATCTGAGTACTTCTACTTTTACTCAAGTACCAGATCTGAGTACTTCTACTTTTACTCAAGTACAAGATCTGAGTACTTCTACTTTTACTCAACTACAAGATCTGAGTACTTCTACTTTTACTCAAGTACAAGATCTGAGTACTTCTACTTTTACTCAACTACAAGATCTGAGTACTTCTACTCTTACTCAAGTACACCATCTGAGTACTTGACATGGTACTCCACCCAGGCCTAGAGCCAAACTGTGTGCAGAACCTGCATACATGTACAGATCCGATGAAGGACCCTTGAGGCGTAGAGCGGAAGAAGAGTAAGTTATTGTACCTGTGATAAAGTGCTACTGTGGTTGCTATGAATGATGTGTTACAGGAGGGAACGGGAGACATGGCGGGAACCAGCTCCTCCTCTGAGGGCCTGTCAGATCGAGTGGACGGGTCCTCTGGGACGGGGATCGTATTCATCTCCTCCACAAAGGGTGTCCTCGAACACTCAAACACAAGCCTCATCAGCTCACACACTACACTGAAAAATATAGCATTCATCTAATCATTTATTATTTTAATTAACTTTTGTTATTTCATGTAACACTTTCATTGTACATATAATTCAGTGTGGCTATAATCATTTAAAATGTAAGTTAAGTCTGTAATAAAAACAACAATATTTGACAACGTACTGCATGGAGGGTCCTTCTTTACAGGCTTTGCGTACATTCTCCCCTCGTTGATTTCGGATAGGCCACTTCGAGCACATGTTGTCCTGCAGCTGCTGTGGCTTGCTCACGGTCAGCATTGTCGTTGTGATGCATGGCTGCTCGACACAACCTATAGCAGGGGTGTCAAACTCAAGGCCCGGGGGCCAAATCCGGCCCACGACTTCATTTCATGTGGCCCGCAAGAGCTCTGAAAGAATGTAATATGTTTATTATACGGTTACAGGCCGATTTACAGATGCACGATGTCCATAAACTACATGTCCCACAATGCATCTTACATTAGATTTTTTTTTTTATTTAACTAACTTTTTTTCAGAATTTGGCTTTTCTTTTAAAATAATTTTGTGACATTCTCACTGAAGAGACTTGCACTTATTTGCCCTAGACTTCTTCTTTCAGACGTAATTTTCTATGAAGCTTTTACCCTATCCGATAATAATCCAATGCAGAGGCAATAAAGTAATATAATACATTATTTTAAATATATAAAATATTTTTATATGTATTTTTTATATAGTCTTAAAATTACAACCGGCCCTTTGAGTGCAACCATAATGCTGATGTGGCCCGTGATGAAATTGAGTTTGACACCCCTGACCTATAGAATAGTAAAATAAAACGTTGTGTTATGACAGCATTGTGAGTCCCTCCTTCTCCATGTGGTAACTACCGCCTCCTTCATTGCTCTGTTGGTGAATAAGAAATAGGGCATGCATCCACTGAAGCACGCATCAGCAGCCAGCCTGACATGATAACACCCAGACAGAGAACCACACCTGAACAAGCTGGAAGGCCGCAATGGTGTGGCTTCCCAGGTGCATGAGTGCTCCCAAGTCGCTTCTTAGGGCTAGATACTTGGTCGTACTACCTTCATATTGAAAATAAACGAGTATAAGAAAATACTTTACATTGTTCAATGTAATTGTCGCCTTTAATTTATGCACCCACGCTAAATTATTCTCTTAAAGTAGTTGAAAGGTAGTTTGGGTACACATCCATTAGCAACTTGTTAGCAACTAAGATGCAGTATTTGTTTTACACAACTCATGGATTTGTCTTGATCCTGTAATTCCTAACGTTTCTTGAGTGAAATCCAACTACCTGATTTGATCATAGTAATTTAAATATGTTAGCTTCTCAGGGCTAGATACTGGATCCTCCCAGCTCCACCTCCGGAAATAAACAACTTGAACATCTGTGCTGTACAACTCATGCTAGCTAGCTTAACGGTTAGCATTAGCTCGCGAACGTTTGAGATAACCGTTAAATAACTGCTACTAACGGTTATCTAGCCAGCATGCTACAGGTCTAATGAATTACCTTAAATGTTCTCAATTCGACAATAAAAACATTAATAAAGCAGAAAACAAACATTTACTATAAATATATAAAGAGGAGTAACGTTTACCTGAGCAGACAATGAAGGGCTCTCCATCCGGGTGGCAAACAAAGGAGAGAGAAGTACCCAGATCCTGTACTTTAGTAAAAGTAGAAGTACTCAGATCCTGTACTTTAGTAAAAGTAGAAGTACTCAGATCCTGTACTTTAGTAAAAGTAGAAGTCCCCATATCTTGTACTTGAGTAAAAGTAGAAGTACTCAGATCCTGTACTTGAGTAAAAGTAGAAGTACTCAGATCTTGTAGGCCTACTTGAGTAAAAGTAGAAGTACTCAGATCTTGTGCTTGAGTAAAAGTAGAAGTACTCAGATCTTGTACTTGAGTAAAAGTAGAAGTACTCAGATCCTGTACTTTAGTAAAAGTAGAAGTCCCCATATATTGTACTTGAGTAAAAGTAGAAGTACTCAGATCTTGTACTTGAGTAAAAGTAGAAGTACTCAGATCTTGTGCTTGAGTAAAAGTAGAAGTACTCAGATCTTGTACTTTAGTCAAAGTAGAAGTCCCCATATCTTGTACTTGAGTCAAAGTAGAAGTCCCCATATCGTGTACTCTAGTAAAAGTAGAAGTACTCAGATCCTGTACTTTAGTAAAAGTAGAAGTCCCCATATCTTGTACTTGAGTAAAAGTAGAAGTACTCAGATCTTGTACTCGAGTAAAAGTAGAAGTACTCAGATCTTGTACTTGAGTAAAAGTAGAAGTACTCAGATCTTGTACTTGAGTACAAGTACTCAGATCCTGTACTTGAGTAAAAGTAGAAGTACTCAGATATTGTACTTTAGTCAAAGTAGAAGTCCCCATATCGTGTACTCTAGTAAAAGTAGAAGTACTCAGATCCTGTACTTTAGTAAAAGTAGAAGTCCCCATATCTTGTACTTGAGTAAAAGTATAAGTACTCAGATCTTGAACTTGAGTAAAAGTAGAAGTACTCAGATCTTGTACTTCAGTAAAAGTAGAAGTACTCAGATCTTGTACTTGAGTAAAAGTAGAAGTACTCAGATCTTATACTTGAGTAAGAGTACTCAGATCTTGTAGTAAAAGTAGAAGTACTCAGATCTTGTAGTAAAAGTAGAAGTACTCAGATCTTGTACTTGAGTACAAGTACTCAGATCCTGTACTTGAGTAAAAGTAGAAGTACTCAGATCTTGTACTTTAGTCAAAGTAGAAGTACCCATATCTTGAACTTGAGTAAAAGTAGAAGTACTCAGATCTTGTACTTGAGTAAAAGTAGAAGTACTCAGATCTTGTACTTGAGTAAAAGTAGAAGTACTCAGATATTGTACTTGAGTAAGAGTACTCAGATCTTGTAGTAAAAGTAGAAGTACTCAGATATTGTAGTAAAAGTAGAAGTACTCAGATCTTGTAGTAAAAGTAGAAGTACTCAGATATTGCAGTAAAAGTAGAAGTACCCAGATCTTTCAGTAAAAGTAGAAGTACTCAGATCCTGTACTTGAGTAAAAGTAGAAGTACCCATATCTTGTACTTGAGTAAAGGTAGAAGTACTCAGATCTTGTACTTGAGTAAAAGTAGAAGTACTCAGATCCTGTACTTTAGTAAAAGTAGAAGTACCCATATCTTGTACTCGAGTAAAAGTAGAAGTACTCAGATCTTGTACTTGAGTAAAAGTAGAAGTAGCCTACTCAGATATTGTACTTGAGTAATAGTAGAAGTACTCAGATCCTGTACTTGAGTAAAAGTAGAAGTAGCCTACTCAGATATTGAGTAAAAGTAGAAGTACTCAGATCTTGTACTTGAGTAAAAGTAGAAGTACTCAGATCTTGTACTTGAGTAAAAGTAGAAGTACTCAGATCTTGTACTTGAGTAAGAGTATAAGTACTCAGATCCTGTACTTGAGTAAAAGTAGAAGTACTCAGATATTGTACTTTAGTCAAAGTAGAAGTACCCATATCTTGAACTTGAGTAAAAGAAGTACTCAGATCTTGTACTTGAGTAAAAGTAGAAGTACTCAGATCTTGTACTTGAGTAAAAGTAGAAGTACTCAGATCTTGTACTTTAGTCAAAGTAGAAGTCCCCATATCTTGTACTTGAGTCAAAGTAGAAGTCCCCATATCGTGTACTCTAGTAAAAGTAGAAGTACTCAGATCCTGTACTTTAGTAAAAGTAGAAGTCCCCATATCTTGTACTTGAGTAAAAGTAGAAGTACTCAGATCTTGTACTCGAGTAAAAGTAGAAGTACTCAGATCTTGTACTTGAGTAAAAGTAGAAGTACTCTGATCTTGTACTTGAGTAAAAGTACTCAGATCCTGTACTTGAGTAAAAGTAAAAGTACTCAGATATTGTACTTTAGTCAAAGTAGAAGTACCCATATCTTGAACTTGAGTAAAAGTAGAAGTACCCATATCTTGAACTTGAGTAAAAGAAGTACTCAGATCTTGTACTTGAGTAAAAGTAGAAGTACTCAGATCTTGTACTTGAGTAAAAGTAGAAGTACTCAGATCTTGTACTTGAGTAAGAGTACTCAGATCTTGTAGTAAAAGTAGAAGTACTCAGATATTGTAGTAAAAGTAGAAGTACTCAGATCTTGCAGTAAAAGTAGAAGTACTCAGATCTTGTAGTACAAGTAGAAGTACCCAGATCTTGCAGTAAAAGTAGAAGTACTCAGATCTTGTACTTGAGTAAAAGTAGAAGGACTCAGATCTTGTATTTGAGTAAAAGTAGAAGTACTCAGATCCTGTACTTGAGTAAGAGTACTCAGATCCTGTACTTGAGTAAAAGTAGAAGTACCCAGATCTTGCAGTAAAAGTAGAAGTACTCAGATCTTTCAAAATGTTCCTCAAGTGAAAGTAGAAAGTATTCTCATCTAAATATAGTGAAAGACAGTGAAAGTAGTCGTTGTGCAGATTGGTCCATTTCAGAATAATATATATGATATGTTTTATAATGATTGATCATGAAAGTGTTCTCAAAGCTGGTGAAGGTGCAGCGAGTCTGAAGTACTTTGTAGACTGCAGGGTAGCTGGTGAAGGTGCAGCTAGTCTGAAGTACTTTGTAGACTGCAGGGTAGCTGGTGGAGGTGCAGCTAGTCTGAAGTACTTTGTAGACTGCAGGGTAGCTGGTGGATTCACTCCAGGTGGAACTAAAGTCTGATTTAACACTTGATTAGATTTCACATCATTCATCCACATCTGTGAAGTAACTAAATGGATTAATACATGTAGTGGAGTAAAAGTACACCATGTACCTCTGAACTGTAGTGGAGAAGTATGAGGTAGCAAAACAAGTCCGTCAAAATGGTAGTACAGAACTTCAGTAAATGTACTTAAACCACTTTGAACATGTCTTGTTTTATGTGCATGTGAATGCCTGTGGTTTTATAACAGGTTGCTGCTTCCCTGTTCCTCGCGAGAGCTGCTGCATCACTTCCTACATCACCTCTTCACGTGCTCTTTACCGGATGTCACAGATGTGTGTGAGAAGCACCAAAATATGGCGCTATCATTTTCAGCCAATGAGCTGCCCGCTTCTAACAGGTTGCAGCCGACGTCACTGCCGTGGCGGGAGCGCGCATCCAGACTCGAGAGCTGTTGTGAGAGCGACGAAGCATCGGGGTCGCGCTCATCTGTTTAGCAAATGTGGTAAGAGGCCGATCACCAGCATGTGGGACCCGGGACCCCGAGGAGGGACTGACCCTGAGCCACCGAGGAGGTCCATTCCGGGATAAAGAACCACCTTGTAGTCCGGGTAACAACACGCAGCTCCCCGCAGAGGAGGCGCTGTTTCAATCACAGCCTCTGAGTCGCGGCTTAACGACAGGAGACGAGTTTATAATCTGGATCCAGCTCCACGGCACGAATGATGGATGAAATGTCGATTAGCAGCCGGTCCGGGCAGCCTAACCCTGGCAGAGCAGGGGGGGTTCATCCGGAGTGAGATCCCGATTTTCCGCTCCTCCCAATGTCCACTTTCTCCCTGCAGACGGCGGTTTCAGCACCACTGGAGCTGGACAGCGACTGCATGGAACCCCGCGCGGCGGGACCGCACGAGCCCGGCTTCCAGGCTCGCTCTCTGGGGCACGCGGGCTCCGGAGGCCTCGGTATGGCCCTCGAGGAGGAACTAGCCATGCTGACAGGAGACCGGGACGACCAGGAGGAGTTACCCGACCAGGAGACGCCTTCGCCGGGGCAACACGCAGACCTACTGTCGCTGCTCCGTCAGAAGGAGAAAGACTTGGTCTTAGCTGCTAAACTCGGCAAAGCACTGCTGGAGAGAAACCAAGACTTGACCAAGCAATACGAGAGAATGCACAAAGATCTCAACGAGAAATTGGAGGTAAACTAAGTTACGAATGTTTGAATGTCCTCAAAATGCCATAATCCCTGAGTCACGTTCGAGCTGTAAACAAACAAACAACAAAAGCGTCCCCACACCTCGCGCGAGGCTCCTTTTCTAAGTACATTAAAGGTGCTGTAAGACGGGAACTAGCTGCTAGCGTGTGTCTGTCATTACAGCTAGCTAAAAGTAGCTGCAGCCGGAGGTGGAGGAAGCATTCAGATCCTTTACTTGGTAGTCATTATAGCACACTGTAAAGATAATCTGTAACAAGTAAGAGTCCTGCGTGGAAAATATTAATTTAAGTAAAAGTAAGAAAGTATAATCAGCAAAATGTACTTTAAGTGTTAAATGTAAAAGTACCCAATGCAAGAAAAACTATATAGAAACACCCTACAAAATCTATAAGTAAACATATCTTTAAAATAATGAAATATTTAATAGATAAATTAAAGAAACACCCTAAAATAAAAAATATTAGAAAATTATGTCAAAAACTATTAAAATATGTAAAAAAATACGCATTAAATGTTTAAAAAAACACACTTTAAAAACAGCCTAAAATATATTAAAAAATTATGATTTGTAGGTAAATCAACTAAACTCTTCTTTTATAAATGGTTTACTTCATCGCAGTGAAAGTATTGAGCTAGTACAGTGTAATAAATGTACTCGGTACCGTGTGCAGAGAAATCTAACATACATGATAAGAACACTCAAGAAACACTGTTATGATATCTCGATAGCACTTTTCAACACTTTTAAAAAGGCATTTAAAAACAGTGAATAGAGAATAACTGAGGCGTCAAATCCACGCATAGAAGTTACAGAGCAGCGTGAGATATAGTTCAGTAAAAAGCAGCGGCAAAAAGAAAAGTCTCCAGCCCGGATCTGAAAGCGGTCAGCGTGGCAGCGGACCGGCAGGTTTCCAGATGTTTGGAACGCCTCCAGGTTTAGCTCTGACTCTGGGACAGGAAGCTGACCGGAAGAGCGGAGAGTGTTTCAGTCCATGTATTGAACACGTCAGAAACAAAACATACAACAATAATAATAATATATATTCTTTCTTTTTTTCTCACAATAATAATAATTATAACAAAGTACAACAAAAAAGAATACAACAAAAAAAAGATAATAATAATAATAATTCTGAAATAGTCTCGTCATGTTCAACAGGGCAGGAGAAGCTTAAACCAATCTGTTCTCCCCTCTAGCATACATGTTCCTCATCAATATTAGGTCATCGTCATCAGCGACGTGCTTCTCTTGTTAATTTGTTTACTTTTTACAATTACAAGAAATAGCAAATGGGATGGTTCGGGTCCTGTTCATAACCTCAATAGCCCTTTCAGTTTAGACGGACGTCCGGTCCAGTCACTCCACGGAATAACACCTGTATTTAGCAGCTGATGGGATACCTATCTTGGCCCTAAGCCATTCAGTGCTTCATGAACCAGCAGCGTACTTTGAAGCCTCTGACGGACAGGAAGCCAGAGTACAGACTTCACAACTGGAGTGATCCACTTTCTTCGTGTCGGAGAGGAGCGGCGTTTTCTAGTCGGAGTGAGCAGCTTTACAATAGATGCTTCAGTGAGACCTGTGAAGACGTCCTTACAGTAGTCCAGTCTACCGAGGATACAAGCATGTGTTCCAAAGAAACAGAATATCTCCCTTTGCATTGAACCAGAGTAGAAGTATCTGGAACGTGCAGCTAGTACGGTACTGAGTCACATGCCGCCCTGTGTGTGTGCGGTGCAGTGACTGCAGTTCAGGTAAGCTTTGTTGTTGTTGTTTTTAGAAGTCCTTCACACGCAGCAACACGTGGAGAACAACACAACGACTAATCCTGAGTCTGCAGGACGCATCCGCTCCGCTCTGATCCAGATGCTCGTCCTGCTGCAGGATGACACCCCGCCTCTTAATGTCAAAGCTAATATCAAACCGCTCGTGTTGATGCATTCGGACGAGACACACAAACACGTATCAATAATCAATAGTACATGGATATCTTATATTAAGTTTAACGTGTTTTCTTTATTATTTGTATTTTGCACAAGCTGAGAGACAATCAAATGTTTATTCTGATTACATATATTATAATGTTGGAGACGCTTTATTTAGTGTTTGTTATTAATCACCCATTTATTTTAAAATCATCTATAAATTATTTACAGGACGAGAAATCAATAATCCGTTAGTGGTAAAGTCTTCGCTTTCTAGTGTTTATTACCGATCGTCTTTAAGATCATGTTTACACAATCAAGTCTCTACTTTAAAGAGTCCTCTCCTGCTGGTGTTCAGGTGGATATCAGTATGTAGTGTCTCTACTTTAAAGAGTCCTCTCCTGCTGATGTTCAGGTGTATATCAGTATGTAGTGTCTCTACTTTAAAGAGTCCTCTCCTGCTGATGTTCAGGTGTATATCAGTGTGTAGTGTCTCTACTTTAAAGAGTCCTCTCCTGCTGATGTTCAGGTGTATATCAGTATGTAGTGTCTCTACTTTAAAGAGTCCTCTCCTGCTGATGTTCAAGTGTATATCAGTATGTAGTGTCTCTACTTTAAAGAGTCCTCTCCTGCTGATGTTCAGGTGTATATCAGTATGTAGTGTCTCTACTTTAAAGAGTCCTCTCCTGCTGATGTTCAGGTGTATTTCAGTATGTAGTGTCTCTACTTTAAAGAGTCCTCTCCTGCTGATGTTCAGGTGTATATCAGTGTGTAGTGTCTCTACTTTAAAGAGTCCTCTCCAGCTGATGTTCAGGTGTATATAAGTATGTAGTGTCTCTACTTTAAAGAGTGCTCTCCTGCTGATGTTCAGGTGTATATCAGTATGTAGTGTCTCTACTTTAAAGAGTCCTCTCCTGCTGATGTTCAGGTGTATATCAGTATGTAGTGTCTCTACTTTAAAGAGTCCTCTCCTGCTGATGTTCAGGTGTATATCAGTATGTAGTGTCTCTACTTTAAAGAGTCCTCTCCTGCTGATGTTCAGGTGTATATCAGTATGTAGTGTCTCTACTTTAAAGAGTCCTCTCCTGCTGATGTTCAGGTGTATATCAGTATGTAGTGTCTCTACTTTAAAGAGTGCTCTCCTGCTGATGTTCAGGTGTATATCAGTATGTAGTGTCTCTACTTTAAAGAGTCCTCTCCTGCTGATGTTCAAGTGTATATCAGTATGTAGTGTCTCTACTTTAAAGAGTCCTCTCCTGCTGATGGTCAGGTGTATATCAGTATGTAGCGTCTCTACTTTAAAGAGTCCTCTCCTGCTGATGTTCAGGTGTATATCAGTATGTAGCGTCTCTACTTTAAAGAGTCCTCTCCTGCTGATGTTCAGGTGTATATCAGTATTTAGTGTCTCTACTTTAAAGAGTCCTCTCCTGCTGATGTTCAGGTGTATATCAGTATGTAGTGTCTCTACTTTAAAGAGTCCTCTCCTGCTGATGTTCAGGTGTATATCAGTATGTAGTGTCTCTACTTTAAAGAGTGCTCTCCTGCTGATGTTCAGGTGTATATCAGTATGTAGTGTCTCTACTTTAAAGAGTCCTCTCCTGCTGATGTTCAGGTGTATATCAGTATGTAGTGTCTCTACTTTAAAGAGTCCTCTCCTGCTGATGGTCAGGTGTATATCAGTATGTAGTGTCTCTACTTTAAAGAGTCCTCTCCTGCTGATGTTCAGGTGTATATCAGTATGTCGTGTCTCTACTTTAAAGAGTCCTCTCCTGCTGATGTTCAGGTGTATATCAGTATGTAGCGTCTCTACTTTAAAGAGTCCTCTCCTGCTGATGTTCAGGTGTATATCAGTATGTAGTGTCTCTACTTTAAAGAGTGCTCTCCTGCTGATGTTCAGGTGTATATCAGTATGTAGTGTCTCTACTTTAAAGAGTCCTCTCCTGCTGATGTTCAGGTGTATATCAGTATGTAGTGTCTCTACTTTAAAGAGTCCTCTCCTGCTGATGGTCAGGTGTATATCAGTATGTAGCGTCTCTACTTTAAAGAGTCCTCTCCTGCTGATGTTCAGGTGTATATCAGTATGTAGTGTCTCTACTTTAAAGAGTCCTCTCCTGCTGATGTTCAGGTGTATATCAGTATGTAGTGTCTCTACTTTAAAGAGTCCTCTCCAGCCGATGTTCAGGTGTATATCAGTATGTAGTGTCTCTACTTTAAAGAGTCCTCTCCTGCCGATGTTCAGGTGTATATCAGTATGTAGTGTCTCTACTTTAAAGAGTCCTCTCCTGCTGATGTTCAGGTGTATATCAGTATGTAGTGTCTCTACTTTAAAGAGTCCTCTCCTGCTGATGTTCAGGTGTATATCAGTATGTAGTGTCTCTACTTTAAAGAGTCCTCTCCTGCTGATGTTCAGGTGTATATCAGTATGTAGTGTCTCTACTTTAAAGAGTCCTCTCCTGCTGATGTTCAGGTGTATATCAGTATGTAGTGTCTCTACTTTAAAGAGTCCTCTCAGGTCCTAACTAACTACAGGAAAGGGAAAACCCAAAAAGCAAGATATGACATCTTTAAAGATTTTTATTGGAGCGTGTTTCTCTAGATTTAGGTAAAAACTGTAAATCTGGGGAGTCCAAATCGGCCCTCAGAAATTCAAAAAGTATAATGGAGTACGGCCCACGAATGAAACTTGTGCTTGACTTATATCGTACTTCTTAAATATGAATGTAAACTTATATCGCACAGTAGTATTCATGTGGTAATAAGATCCCTTTTCAAATACATTCAGTCAATTCAAGTTGGAAACATTTACTCACATATTGATAAGAAAAAAGCCCAGTAACTTATTTCCATAAGAAGCTTGAAATACAGCCTTGAGCTGGTAACACTCACGAGCATCCTGTACCTGCTTCTGATTGGTTTGGACTTATAGCTGAACTGAAGAGACGATATACCTCCAGTGAGCGGCCCGGCCCTTCCTATATTCGTCTCTAGTGGCCCTCTGTGAAGAACGTTTGGTCACCCCTGATGTAAATCAATAAAAGGTTTAGTCATACATCTTTTCTCCCGGTGTCTTCATGCAGAACTTGGAGCAGGAGAAGCACGAGCTGCGCCGGCGTCTGGAGCGTCGGGAGGGCGAGTGGGAGGGCGGCGTGGCCGAGCTGGAGGCCGACGTGCAGCAGCTGCAGGGAGAACTGGATCAGAACCAGCTGCAGCTGAGGGAGGCCGAGAGGGACAAGAGCACGGCCATCAGAGAGCTGTCCAATCAGAACCACCGGCTGCTGGAGCAACTCAGCAGGGTGAGTGTGTGAGTGTGTGTGTGTGTGTGTGTGGACTAACATTACTATACTTGTGGGGACCTAAATCTGTTTTCACAGTCACGGTGTGGGGACTCGCCTCCCTTATGGGGACAAAATGGAGGTCCCCATAAGGGGAATCATTAATTTTAGGGTGAAGACTTGGTTAGGTTAAGGGTAAAAGTGTGTGTGTGTGTGTGTGTGTGTGTGTGTGTGTGTGTGTGTGTGTGTGTGTGTGTGTGTGTGTGTGTGTGTGTGTGTGTGTGTTGCAGGAATGACTCCAAAATCCTCGACATGAGTCAACGTTTTAGCACTTCCTGTTCCCTTGTTTATATATATATATATCTTTTAAATGAATTGAAATCATGCAAACAGAATGTAGTCCTTTAAGATACGTTAACTATGTACGTCTTGTTATTGCATTTACAATTTATAATTAACAAAAGTGGGGTTGATTTTTTAAGCACTTTCTGCATCGGGTGCTTTTAAATGTAATACTTAAACTTTATTTTACACTTTGATTTAAATAAGCCAACATCTATGTCTTGGTGTGCGTTAGAGCCGTGGCTCTCAGCTGGTCCGGCCTCGGGACCCACGTCTTCCTTCGTCAGTAAATCGCAACCCGACATTTTGAACCACTCAAATCTATTCAACAAGAAATCGTGCTGTAATTTATACGCTTTTCAGCAGACATTAATTAAAGTGAAGTACAGCGCATATCCCTTCACAGAACTAAAGAATGCTTTTAAACAAGGTTTAATGAGATGATGGAATCAAAGCTGAACTGTATAACATAAAAAGGCTGACATGCTGGGAACCCAACCCCAGCAGGGGGTCTGGGGGGATTCTCCCTAAAAATTATTATTTTGCGTAGTTTATATGTCCCGAGGAGATTTTTAGGAATACTAACATATAAACTACGCATTCTGGTTCTCTGAGAAGAAGATAAATAAATATATTACTACCCAACATATTAATAATATTTACTGCCATTCATTTCACTTTGCTCTGACAGCTGAACTTGTCTGTGTGCATTGTGGGTAAGGGCAGACAGCCCCCAGGTCATATTTCATTATGTGTTCATATGGATGTTTAAAGAATAGTTCTACCGCTAAGTTATTCTCCGGGGACTTCCGGCACAATCTCGATTCTGATTGGCCAGAAGACTCGAGAAAACATCAGCAAAGATGTTTTATTGAGAGGATGATCACTACATGTACGTGACAGAAGTTTTCAAAACCGTTTATGGTCTCCGGTACTTCCAGTCCAACGCCCACTGCACGCACAGCGTTAGAAAATCGGGCCTTCAAAATAAAAGACTTTTTTCCCCAAAAACGGATACAGTTGAAAACCACGGCATGCGATCACACTGAGGCGCTGAGTGGGCTTCTGTCCGGGGGGAACCAACTGGAGCTACAGACGCTAGCACTGTTAGCCTCTTTAGCCCAATCTCAGTTTCTCAGCCTCGAGCCGCTCTGCCGGCTCTGAGCGCTGCGTGATGCGTGATCCGTGCGTGATGTATTTAGGATTGAATATCCGGATATGTTCTGTTCTGCCCGTCGCCATGGCTGCACTCAGATTACCTGCTAATATGCAGAGTGCTGCTGCATAAGTGCGCCGTCTGATCACTCTGAAAGTCTACTTTTATATTGATGAGTTAACATAGTTCAGTGGAGTTAAGAGAGGCAGGCTGAAGGAGGAGGACACACACACACACACACACACACACACACACACACACACACACACACACACACACACACACACACACACACACACACACACACACACACACACACACACACACACACACACACACACACACACACACACACACACACACACACACACACACACACACACACACACACACACACACACACACACACACACACACACACACACACACACACGGTGCAAGGTTGCTTAAAGCAGCATTAAGACCATGTGACACGGTGACTCAAAGCCCAGAGTAATGCTGCAGGGATGACGTGTTTTTTTAGTGCACCCCTGAAGGCAACATCTCTCTGGTTCCTTCCTCTTTAAAGTAGAGACACTACACACTGATATACACCTGAACATCAGCAGGAGAGGACTCTTTAAAGTAGAGACACTACATACTGATATACACCTGGACATCAGCAGGAGAGGACTCTTTAAAGTAGAGACACTACATACTGATATACACCTGAACATCAGCAGGAGAGGACTCTTTAAAGTAGAGACACTACATACTGATATACACCTGAACATCAGCAGGAGAGGACTCTTTAAAGTAGAGACACTACATACTGATATACACCTGAACATCAGCAGGAGAGGACTCTTTAAAGTAGAGACACTACATACTGATATACACCTGGACATCAGCAGGAGAGGACTCTTTAAAGTAGAGACACTACATACTGATATACACCTGAACATCAGCAGGAGAGGACTCTTTAAAGTAGAGACACTACATACTGATATACACCTGAACATCAGCAGGAGAGGACTCTTTAAAGTAGAGATACTATATACTGATATACACCTGAACATCAGCAGGAGAGGACTCTTTAAAGTAGAGACACAACATACTGATATACACCTGGACATCAGCAGGAGAGGACTCTTTAAAGTAGAGACACTACATACTGATATACACCTGAACATCAGCAGGAGAGGACTCTTTAAAGTAGAGATACTATATACTGATATACACCTGAACATCAGCAGGAGAGGACTCTTTAAAGTAGAGACACAACATACTGATATACACCTGAACATCAGCAGGAGAGGACTCTTTAAAGTAGAGACACTACATACTGATATACACCTGGACATCAGCAGGAGAGGACTCTTTAAAGTAGAGACACTACATACTGATATACACCTGAACATCAGCAGGAGAGGACTCTTTAAAGTAGAGACACTACATACTGAT